>NW_006238923.1:13329254-13329546 GCF_000375325.1 Capsella rubella
CTGCATCTGTTGGCTTGCTGATTCAAGATTCGGTTGTCAAGACTGGGCCTTCGACTTGGACTGGTGTGGCTGGTGTTTTTCAATGTGTGTTTGTATTGATAAGGTAAAAGCATTCTACCTTTCTATGTTGTCTTCTGGCTGTTGCATATCTTAAGGCACCACCAAACACTGCTTTTCAATTGTGAAAAATTTACTGAGCAGATTGAACTAGAAGAATTATAGAAAAATCCATATAATTTAGTGATTCATACAATCTTAGTCCTCTGAATTGGGACAATCCTGTACTTCAACT
>NW_006238923.1:13329723-13330189 GCF_000375325.1 Capsella rubella
TATTTCTTTATTTCTAGTTTTTTTTTGTTTATCTTTAAAACCCAAAAATGATCTAATACACAAAAATACACAAAAACACAAAAAACATTAAAACACAAAAATACACAAAGTTAGAGCTAATACACAAATACACAAATACACAAATACATAAAATACACAAAAAGTTAAAACTTAGAGCTAATACGCAAAAAATACACAAATACACAAATACACACAAATAAACCAAAAACACAAAAAAACACAAAAAACGAAAAAACACAAAAATACATAAAATACACAAAAAGTTAAAACTTAGAGCTAATACGCAAAGTCGGGGATCATAAAAAGGGACCAAAAGAACTTAGAACTAATACGCAAAGTCGGGGATCATAAAAAGGGACCGAAAGAACTTAGAGCTAATACGCAAAGTCGGGGATCATAAAAAGGGACCGAAAGAACTTAGAGCTAATACGCAAAGTCGGGGATC
>NW_006238923.1:13350805-13351997 GCF_000375325.1 Capsella rubella
GTTGTCAAGACTGGGCCTTCGACTTGGACTGGCTGAGGACTGGTGTTTTTCAATGTGTGTTTGTATTGATAAGGTAAAAGCATTCTACCTTTCTATGTTGTCTTCTGGCTGTTGCATATCTTAAGGCACCACCAAACACTGCTTTTCAATTGTGAAAAATTTACTGAGCAGATTGAACTAGAAGAATTATAGAAAAATCCATATAATTTAGTGATTCATACAATCTTAGTCCTCTGAATTGGGACAATCCTGTACTTCAACTAATAGGCCTACCTTTTTATTGCATCTGACTAGCTTTTCAGAAACATCTTTCATAATCACAGTAGATTTTGACTGAGAACAATAAGTTGAAACTAATCGTTTTATACTTTACTTAATGTTTTAGGAATATTTTGTTTCGATTCTAATCCTTGGGAAGCTTGTCTCCGCTTCAACGAGGTATTTCTTTATTTCTAGTTTTTTTTTGTTTATCTTTAAAACCCAAAAATGATCTAATACACAAAAATACACAAAAACACAAAAAACATTAAAACACAAAAATACACAAAGTTAGAGCTAATACACAAATACACAAATACACAAATACATAAAATACACAAAAAGTTAAAACTTAGAGCTAATACGCAAAAAATACACAAATACACAAATACACACAAATAAACCAAAAACACAAAAAAACACAAAAAACGAAAAAACACAAAAATACATAAAATACACAAAAAGTTAAAACTTAGAGCTAATACGCAAAGTCGGGGATCATAAAAAGGGACCAAAAGAACTTAGAACTAATACGCAAAGTCGGGGATCATAAAAAGGGACCGAAAGAACTTAGAGCTAATACGCAAAGTCGGGGATCATAAAAATGGACCGAAAGAACTTAGAGCTAATACGCAAAATCGGGGATCATAAAAAGGGACCGAAAGAACTTAGAGCTAATACCCAAAGTCGGGGATCATAAAAAAGGACCGAAAGAACTTAGAGCTAATACGCAAAGTCGGGGATCATAAAAACGGACCGAAAGAACTTAGAGCTAGTACGCAAAGCCGGGGATCATAAAAACGGACCGAAAGAACTTAGAGCTGATACGCAAAGTCGGGGATCATAAAAACGGACCGAAAGAACTTAGATCTAATACGCAAAGTCGGGGATCATAAAAACGGACCAAAAGAAATTAGAGCTAATACGCAAAGTC
>NW_006238923.1:13355733-13355992 GCF_000375325.1 Capsella rubella
ATTTAATCCCCCTCTACCTCTCATTTGTAACTCATCTAATCTTTTATCAAAAAACTCTTTCTAAGTTAGATCACTCTCTCTTGTTCTTTCTTTGGTGTGTAATATCCATAGGCAAGTCCAAGTTCGGTAAATCAAAGGCTCCTCCGCAACCTTTGTGCGACCATTCGCTCCACATCCTTTGGTCTAAGAGATCCCCCGATCCCTTAGGTGCAAAGCCTACCCTTACTTCAACTTAAGGAGTGTCGATTCTAGCAGAAAC
>NW_006238923.1:13356092-13357214 GCF_000375325.1 Capsella rubella
GTTAGAATATGTTAGAATACAATAAATTTGATTTATTACATGTGCTAGAGATGCATGAAGAGTGTTTAGATGTGTTGAGAAAGACTTGTTAAAATTGGGTCCCAAATGGGCTAAGAACTCGGAAACATTGTGTTGAACCACTAAATGACTTATCTAGTTGATGCGGTCATCAGAACCAACCAAGACCCGGAGTTGACCAGACCAGCCGGTTCAAGCATCAACCAAACCGTACCGGACCAAAATGGAGAATTTTGGCGAATATGGAGTTCTGATCAAGCGCAAGGCCTAAGGTTGATTATTCATCATAAAATCACCCTTAAGAAGACTAATGGTTCAGGAGAAATCAGAAACCAACGGACCAGATTGAAGACTCTCCACGACAACCCATCCGGACATTACCATGTTCAATCCCATCGACCATATGAAGACTTTCCTCGAACAAGATTGAGTATTCACTCGAAAAGTGCCCAGTTTATGAAGATCTATCGAGCCAGAATTGAAGAGGAACGATCCGAAAGCATAATCGTTCATGAAGACCCGTTTCCACCATACCACGAGCAAGCGTATGGAACCACCAGCCCAACCACACGACCATTCAAGTTGGGATTTGAAATCCATCCACAATATGGGTATTTTAAGAGGAATGATCGAGAAACATCAGTCCATCATCGAGGTATTTTGAGAGATGGACATGAGAGCCTCCTCGGACATGTCCAATGGCGAGCTAAATCACGGTTTGGAGAATCCACTCGTGCATTTGACTGCGGCTTCATTATTCACCACCAAATAGACCATATGGAGCATTATGATCGAACCAAACTACCCCTGGTTCGAGTTGGATTTGCACTTACTCATTTGGCCTTACCCGAGGGCCATATGTCGCCGAAAATGGAACTTTCCTTATTTGGTTCCTTTGAGTCTTATGTTTGGAGACCTGGAGAACTTCTTTATCATCTAGAGACAATCCAAGATGCCACACTATGCACCAGCATCCAGAGGATTAGGCGAATCCTCTTGCACCTCTACTTTCCTATTTTAGAAGCATTCACACTTGGAGCTTTTAATCTACAACGGCTCTTTCTCTATCAAAGCTGCTGCGTTTTAGAGATACTCAAAACATCC
>NW_006238923.1:13357314-13359304 GCF_000375325.1 Capsella rubella
TCAAAGCTCCAACGGCCATATTCTTTATGTTTTTGCGATTTGTTTTCTTGTTTTAGACTCTAGGACCGTTGTACATTGAGCCTATAAAAGCTCAGCTCGTGATTCATTGTAAAGCACCCTTGATCATTGATTTAATAAGCAATCCTTTTTCTTACAAAGTTGTGTCTTTGTGTTATTGTTCTTGTCTTTAGAATCTAAGTGTGGAATCACTTGTTTTCTACTGATTTGCGGATCAGATTGCTTGTGGAATCAAGCCTTCTTGTTCGTGTGTGATTGTGGAATCAATCGCAAACCCCACCTCCATCTCTACCTTTGTCCATCTTCCGCAACAAAGCTTGACAACTCTTGACATCTTTTGATCAATAAGACTTGGTGGATTCCAATCTTATATCATCTGGTATCAGAGCTTCGAAAGCTCCTACCCAACAGGTTGTGTCATTCCAACCTTTATCTCTTTTAAATTTTCTGTTTTATTGCTTCAATTCTTATAAAATCGAAAACCAAAATAAAAATCATTTTTTGCTTCAGTGTTATCTAGAATTTTTTTTGTTATTGATTTTTTTCATTATTGAATCATAAAATATAAAAAAATAAAAAAATTACTTGCTTCAGTTTGATATTTATTTTGAATTTTTCATTAAAAAAAAACCATAAAATACTAAAATTTGTTTCTTGCTCTTGTTCTTGTTTAAGTTCTTCCTTATCATTTATAAAAAAAAAAAAATTAAATTTTACTTCTTTTGGGTATATTCATTTCGAGTTTATTTGTTGAAAAAAAAAAGAGAAAAAAAAACTAGAAAATTGGCATATTTGTGTATTACCTTATTTTGTCAATTGAAGTTTGATACGCTTTCTTTCTCTTTGTTTGCGAGGTAAAATCCCTAAGTCTCAGCAGCTATGGACTATGGGGATGAAGAGGATGAAAGGAGTGTCTTTAACACCTCTGAGATCGATTGGGGTGAAGAACTAAACTACTCATCGAATGAAGAAGAAGATTATGACAATAGCTCTTGGAGAGGAGGCACTGATTCTGAAATCAGTCAAGGAGAAGTATATGAACGTGATGAAGGAGAAGAGACTGATTCTCAAAACAGCCTAGAAGAAGTCCACGAAGTTGAATCATGGTGTGAAGAATCAGAAGGTGACTATACTGGAGGAGAAGAGCAAGGTCGTGTCTCTTATAATGGAGAAACTGATTCTGAAGACATCTATGAAGACTCTTATGTTGAAAACCGACCATGGTGTGAGGTACCAAATTCAGACCAAGGAGAAGAATATCAAGAAGAAACTGATTCCCAATTCAGTTTAGAAAAATCTGAGGTAGTCTTTGAAGATGAACTAGTACGTGAAGAAGACTTTGCCGAGGAGAGTGAAGGCGAAAGTGAGGCTGGAGGAGATGATATTGGTGAACCTCGATACATCAGTTTTGCAGGCCATCACGAAGGACCAGAAGCATACTTATGTTGGGAGAAAGACATGGAGCAGTGGTTTGATACAAATCAGATTATTGAAGAAGAGAAGACCGCCATTGCCGAAGAAACACTCACCGAAGATGCCTTTAGACGTTGGGAACAAGATGCTTACATACGGCTTGAGTATGATGAACCAGAAGCTACATGGAAAGAGATGAAGGAGCTCTTGTATGAAGAATACGTGAAAGGGGCTGGCGACGAGCTTTGGGCACAAATAAGAATCTATACCATTCCAAAGCCAAGGAGAATGATTTTGGCTACAGCACCAACGCCCACACCAAAGAGTTTCAGCTGTCCTAATCCAAAGAAAGTGTCATCAAAATTAGCAAACAAGCCCAACAAGTCAAAGGATGTTGCACCAGCAAAGAAGATACATCAAGAATCCAAACCCTTAGCTCACAAGGAAGCTAATGAGCCATCGTTTAAACCACAAGGCAAACTGGATCAAAGTAAGTCTTCAATCACTTTGAATTTATTTGAAGTGACTTGTTATAGATGTCAAAACAGGGGACACAAAG
>NW_006238923.1:13359404-13360248 GCF_000375325.1 Capsella rubella
CCCAACTAGACGAGTAGTAACCCCCACACACATGGAACCAAAAACAGAAAATCCAGAGGTAAAAGAAAAGATAGTTGAAATAGATTTTAAAATTCCTTGTACAAGTATCATGCACTTGTCTTTGCCCAAGGAATTTGAAACAGGTCTAGCAACTAAGGATGAATACATGGTTGAAAGAGAAGAACCACAAAGCAAGGAGGTTGAAGGTAAGTCCTCTAACCTTTTAAAATCAAAAGAAATAACATGTTATAAATGTCATAGGAGAGGTCACTTTGCTGCAACTTGCCCTGAAAAACAAGTAGAAAATTCATCATCACTTGAGTTGAACCCGAGCTTATCAAAATCAAGTGATAGTCTAATTTCGACGTGTTTTAAAATTCCCAATTCTTGTGTAATGCACTTGTATTTTCCAGAGGTTGTTGATACAGGTTTAGGACGTACCATGGAGCCCACAACTCGGAAACATTGCGTTAAAATTGTGTTGAGAAAGACTTGTTAAAATTGGGTCCCATATGGGCTAAGAACTCGGAAACATTGCGTTGAACAACTAAATAACTTATCTAGTGTTGTCTGGGGTTAGAATATGTTATAATACAATAACTTTGATTTATTACAAGTGCTATAGATGCATGTATAGTGTTTAGAAATGTGTAGAAAAACATGTTGAAATTGGGTCCCAAATGGGCTAAGAACTCGGAAACATTGCGTTGAACAACTAAATAACTTTTCTAGTGTTGTTTAGGGTTAGAATATGTTAGAATACAATAAATTTGATTGATTTAAAGTGCTAGAGGTACATGAAAACTGTTTAGAAGTGTGGAGGAAGACTTGTTGAAATTTGGTC
>NW_006238923.1:13360450-13361694 GCF_000375325.1 Capsella rubella
AACCACTAAATGACTTATCTAGTGTTGTTTGGGGTTAGAATATGTTCGAATACAATACATTTGATTGATTAAAAGTGCTAGAGATACATGAAAAGTGTTTAGAAGTGTGGAGAAAGACTTGTTGAAATTTGGTCCCATATAGGCTAAGAACTCGGAAACATTGCGTTGAAGCACTAGATGACTTATCTACTGTTTTTTGGGGCTAGAATATGTTCGAATACAATAACTTTGATTGATTACAAGTGCTAGTGATGCATGAAAAGTGTTTAGAAGTGTGTAGAAAGACTTGTTGAAATTTGGTCCCAAATAGGCTAAGAATCGATAAACATGTCTTTGGAACAGTAAATGGCTTGCCTACTGTTATTTAGGGTTAGAATATGTTAGAATACAATAAATTTTATTGATTACAAGTTTTAGAGATGCATAAAGAGTGTTTAGAAGTGTGGAGAAAGACTCGTTATAATTGGGTCCCAAATGAGCTAAAAACTCGAAAACATCGCGTTGAACTCCGAAATGACTTGTCTAGTCAGGTTTGTGGTTAGAATATGTTAGAATACAATAAATTTGATTGATTACAAGTGCTAGAGATGCATGAAGAATGTTTAGAAGTGTGGAGAAACACTTGTGGAAATTGGGTCCCAAATGGGCTAAGAACTCGGAAACATTGCGTTGAACCACTAACTGACTTATCTAGTGTTGTTTGGGGTTAGAAAATGTTATAATACAATAAATTTGATTAATTACAAGTGCTAGAGATGCATGAAGAGTGTTTAGAAGTGTGTAGAAACACTTGCCGAAATTTGGTCCAAAATGGGCTAAGAACTCGGAAACATTGCGTTGAACTACTAAATGACTTATCTAGTGTTTTTGGGGTTATAATATGTTATAATACAATAAATTTGATTGATTACAAGTGCTAGAGATGCATGAAGAGTGTTTAGATGTGTGGAGAAAGACTTGTTGAAATTGGGTCCCAAATGGGCTAAGAACTCGGAAACATTGCGTTGAACCACATAATGACTTATCTGGTGTTGTTTGGGGTTAGAATATGTTAGAATACAATAAATTTGATTGATTTCAAGTGCTATAGATGCATGAAGAGTGTTTATAAGTGTGGAGAAAGACTTGTTGAAATTTGGGTCCAAAATGGGCTAAGAACTCGGAAACATTGCGTTGAACCACTAAATGACTTATCTAGTGTTGTTGGGGTTAGAATATGTTAGAATACAATAAATTTGATTGAT
>NW_006238923.1:13363001-13369444 GCF_000375325.1 Capsella rubella
GTACTGGGTTATTACAAGTGCTAGAGATGCATGAAGAGTGTTTAGAAGTGTGGAGAAAGACTTGTTGAAATTGGGTCCCAAATGGGCTAAGAACTCGGAAACATTTCGTTGAACAACTAAATAACTTATCTAGTGTTGTTTGGGGTTAGAATATGTTCGAATACAATAAATATGATTGATTAAAAGTGCTAGAGATACATGAAAAGTGTTCAGAAGTGTGGAGGAAGACTTGTTGAAATTTGGTCCCAAATAGGCTAAGAACTCGAAAACATTGCGTTGAACCACGAAATGACATATGTAGTTTTGTTTGGGGTTAGAATATGTTCGAATACAATAACTTTGATTGATTACAAGTGCTAGTGATGCATGAAAAGTGTTTAGAAGTGTGTAGAAAGACTTGTTGAAAATTGGTCCCAAATGGGCTAAGAATCAATAAACATGTCTTTGGAGCAGTAAATGGCTTGCCTACTGTTGTTTAGGGTTAGAATATGTTAGAATACAATAACTTTTATTGATTACAAGTTTTAGAGAAGCATAAAGAGTGTTTAGAAGTGTGGAGAAAGACTCGTTGAAATTGGGTCCCAATTGGGCTAGGAACTCGAAAACATCGCGTTGAACTCCGAAATGACTTGTCTAGTCAGGTTTGTGGTTAGAATATGTTAGAATATAATAAAGTTGATTGATTACAAGTGCTAGAGATGCATGAAGAATGTTTAGAAGTGTGGAGAAAAACTTGTTGAAATTGGGTCCCAAATGGGCTAAGAAGTCGGAAACATTGCGTTGAAACACTAAATGACTTATCTAGTGTTGTTTGGGGTTAGAATATGTTCGAATACAATACATTTGATTGATTAAAAGTGCTAGAGATACATGAAAAGTGTTTAGAAGTGTGGAGAAAGACTTGTTGAAATTTGGTCCCAAATAGGCTAAGAACTCGGAAACATTGCGTTGAAGCACTAGATGACTTATCTAGTGTTGTTTGGGGCTAGAATATGTTCGAAAACAATAACTTTGATTGTTTACAAGTGCTAGTGATGCATGAAAAGTGTTTAGAAGTGTGTAGAAAGACTTGTTGAAATTTGGTCCCAAATGGGCTAAGAATCGATAAACATGTCTTTGGAGCAGTAAATGGCTTGCATACTATTGGTTAGGGTTAGAATATGTTAGAATAAAATAAATTTTATTGATTACAAGTTCTAGAGATGCATGAAGAGTGTTTAGAAGTGTGGAGAAAAATTTGTTGAAATTGGGTCACAAATGGGCTAAGAACTCGAAAACATCGCGTTAAACCCCGAAATGACTTGACTAGTCAGGTTTGTGGTTAGAATATGTTAGAATACAAAATATTTGATTGATTACAAGTGCTAGAGATGCATGAAGAGTGTTTAGAAGTGTGGAGAAAGACTTGTTGAAATTGGGTCCCAAATTTGCTAAGAACTCGGAAACATTGCGTTGAACCACTAACTGACTTATCTAGTGTTGTTTGGGGTTAGAATATGTTAGAATACAATAAATTTGATTGGTTACAAGTGCTAGAGATGCATGAAGAGTGTTTAGAAGTGTGTAGAAACACTTGCCGAAATTTGGTCCAAAATGGGCTAAGAACTCGAAAACATTGCGTTGAACCACTAAATTGTTTGTCTAGTGTTGTTTGAGGTTAGAATATGTTCGAATACAATAACTTTGATTTATTACAAGTGCTAGTGATGCATGAAAAGTGTTTAGAAGTGTGTAGAAAGACTTGTTGAAATTTGGTCCCAAATGGGCTAAGAATCGATAAACATGTCTTTGGAGCAGTAAATGGCTTGCATACTATTGGTTAGGGTTAGAATATGTTAGAATAAAATAATTTTTATTGATTACAAGTTCTAGAGATGCATGAAGAGTGTTTAGAAGTGTGGAGAAAAATTTGTTGAAATTGGGTCCCAAATGGGCTAAGAACTCGAAAACATCGCGTTGAACCCAGAAATGACTTGACTAGTCAGGTTTGTGGTTAGAATATGTTAGAATACAAAAAATTTGATTGATTACAAGTGCTAGAGATGCATGAAGAGTGTTTAGAAGTGTGGAGAAAGACTTGTTGAAATTGGGTCCCAAATTTGCTAAGAACTCGGAAACATTGCGTTGAACCACTAACTGACTTATCTAGTGTTGTTTGGGGTTAAAATATGTTAGAATACAATAAATTTGATTGGTTACAGGTGGTAGAGATGCATGAAGAGTGTTTAGAAGTGTGTAGAAACACTTGCCGAAATTTGGTCCAAAATGGGATAAGAACTCGAAAACATTGCGTTGAACCACTAAATTGTTTGTCTAGTGTTGTTTGGGGTTAGAATATGTTAGAATACAATAAATTTGATTGATTACAAGTGCTAGAGATGCATGAAGAGTGTTTAGAAGTGTGGAGAAAGACTTGTTGAAATTGGGTCCCAAATTGGCTAAGAACTCGGAAACATTGCGTTGAACAACTAAATAACTTATCTAGTGTTGTTTGGGGTTAGAATATGTTCGAATACAATAAATATGATTGATTAAAAGTGCTAGAGATACATGAAAAGTGTTTAGAAGTGTGGAGGAAGACTTGTTGAAATTTGGTGCCAAATAGGCTAAGAACTCGGAAACATTGCGTTGACCCACTAAATGATTTATGTAGTGTTGTTTGGGGTTAGAATATGTTCGAATACAATAACTTTGATTGATTACAAGTGCTAATGATGCATGAAAAGTGTTTAGAAGTGTGTAGAAAGACTTGTTGAAAATTGGTCCCAAATGGGCTAAGAATCAATAAACATGTCTTTGGAGCAGTAAATGGCTTGCCTACTGTTGTTTAGGGAAGTGAAAGGTTCAAGAGGAAGCACTTCAGGAACCTTAGGAGGGTAAGATTGGAAGACGTCAAGGAAAAACTACAGACGATGGTTCCGGATCGTACTCATGACAGGTTGAAGATGATGGTACTCTACTTTTTAGTGAGTATCCTTGTCGGGGACACCAAGAACTCTGGTAAGAAAGCAGCTCCCATAGATAGCCTATGTCTACGAGCGGTTAACGATCTGCAGTTTTGTGCTACTTTTCCTTGGGGAAGGTACTCGTTTGATCACATGGTCAAGTCCATCTCGCACACTATGCGCCATTTTGATGGGGTGGTGGAGAAAGAAAGAGCAATTTGGCCGGTTCCGGGATTTTGTATCCCGATGGAGGTTAGTGGTTTGTCTAATCGAATTTCATTGTGATTGTTAACTTCTTTTGTGCTAACATGAATTATATATGTTGTGTAGTTATTGGCTTTTGAGGCAATTCCTACACTCGGTAATGAATTCATTGAATTTAGGCCAGACGCGGACATAGAGTGTCTGCGAATGTGTAGGAGGACATTCAAGAAAGGGGCGATGAAAGGGTTTCCTCTCAAGAAGCTAAATGACGTTCTCGGTCAAACTAAGTTTAGTTGTACAATTCATTGAAACTTTCACTAGTACATGGGTGTTTTTAATGTGTGTGTGTTTTCTTTTGTTTAAACAGGATATTGTCTCTATCATAGAATCTACCGATGAAGAATCTCAACTGTTGGAAGAAATCATCGACTAAGGTCACGAAGATGATGATGTGCATGATGTTGTGGTTGAGAGTTGGATGAAGATCATTTCGAAAGGTAATGGTGTGTTTTTCGAAGAGATGTTCGAAGAAGATGTGGTGGCCCGGTCAGAAAACGAAGATGCCCTTCCTACACCGAGAATCGCCTTCAATACTCTAGAGGCTCAGGTCAACACCCTCCAAGAAGAAGTGAGTTCGAAGTTTGAGATCATTCTCGAGAAGTTTGATGGACTTGAGAAACGGTTTAATGAATTGGAAGCTTCCGTGAAGAGAACGGAAGAAAATGAAGAAACAGCGGGGGAGCAAAAGAAGACGAAGAAGAAGAAAGGTGAGAAACGACCAGCCCCCTAGAACCCGGTTGAAGACCGAAGACAAGGTCGAAGAAAAACTAAATGTGGTTGTGGAGATGGTTGTGAAGATGGTTGTGAACTTGGTTATGTTATTTGTTTTATGGTTGTGTTTTTGGTTGTGTAAACTTCCTCAAACTTTTGGCATCCTCCTCAATCGCATCAACCCAATATTTGCGCCTGTGTAACCCATCATCCTATAAAGCAACACAACACAATATATAAGTTTGGTGCAGTTTTACCAGTACTACCACTATATCAGTATTACCAGTATTACCTTATAGTGAACACAAGTAAAATATCTCTTCTTCTCAATTTCCGTTGGAGATGTCTCCTCAACGATATGTTCACCACACGGACATTGAAGAGGAATGCCCCAATCAGAATCGGCAACGGCATCAAGTCGGTCCATATATCTCTTTGCCTCTTTCATGTGTCGATAGTGTGGATCCTCCCCTTGGTAGTATCGCTCCGCCATTGAGAAAGAGGGATTGAGAGAGAGATTGAGAAGAGAGGGATTGAGAAAGAGAGCTTGAGAGAGAGAGATTGAGATGTCGAGATTGAGAAAGAGAGCTTGAGAGAGAGAGGAGAGATTGATGACAGAGAGAGAAGAGAGATGTCGAGAGTAGAAGAAAGAAAGATGAATGAGAGAGAGAGAGAGAGAGAGAGATCTAGAAGAGATGGAAAAAAAAATTATTTTCAAAAAATTTAAAAATTTGAAATTTCGTTGGGCGGGAAATTAAAATTTTTGGCCAAAATTTTCAAAATGTTTTGGCCAATTTTCGAAAAAGTTTTGAGAAAAAAAAATTGACTAAACACACGTTGTCACGTGTCCAGCATTTGTGTTCACACTATGTGTTCACACTTAGTTGTACCCACAAGGATGTAGTTGTACCAAGATTGCAAATAGTTGTACTTTTGATGTTTTTCAGTTTAATTAGTATTACACTGACTTACAACTATATTTAGTAGTTGTACAGTTTATTAATGTCAGTCTACATACAATTAAGAGTATTCTATGTATTCATATATTAAAAATTTATATTTATATAAATTTTTCATCTCAACCTAGTGATTATTTACAAAGTGAACTTAAAAGTATAAGGAAACGCTAGTTTAGATTCTTTCATAACGACCCAAAATATAAATATTTTTTAAAATTGTACTTTTACCAACTTTAACACATTAAGTATGTCATTAATTGGTACATACATAGTTAGGTTCAATATAAAGTAATTTTAGGCATCTTAAACATCTTTGATCAGTTATACTAGTTGTACTAGTATGTCAGTTTTAAAATTGTACTTTTTACCAACGTTAAGACATTAAGTATGTCGTTTATTGGTACATACATAGTTAATGCATCTTAAACATTTTTTATCAGTTATACTACTTGTACTAGTATGTCGGTTTTACTAGTTTGACCAGTTTTACCAAACAGATGCCAGTTATGCCTTAAAAATAACAGTTATACATGTTTCACCCTGCTACGACACATCAAGTTAAATAAGAAGCAAACATACATTGTCACATAACATAGAGAGTAGAGGTACAAACAGAAGGTTCCATACATGAATCAGAAATAAACGAAACATGAATCAAACATTACTAGAAACTCCGAATAACAACCATTGTAGTCCATGTCTCCGCCGCCTTTTATTTTGTGTTCTTTTTCTCTTTAGTGATCGCTTTTCTCCAGTAGACGCAAACCTTTTAGTTCTCTTCCTTCCACCCTTTGTTTTGCGTTTTGGCGGAATGATCTGAACATCTTTCACCCAAGCCGGGACGTTCCACTGGGACTTATCCGGTACTAGGAAAATTGTCTGGTAATATGCCATCGCCCACAGCTCCGTCCAATAGTACCTAGAACACAACTCATGCATTTGGATATCTCTAGTTTTATCTTTAGTCTTTAGGTACTCTATGAAAGCGGCCAATACATGTACACAAGGGTACTTTTGAATATCAAAGAACCTGCAACCACAACTCCTCATAACCAAATTCACCAAATAAGGCTTTCCGTCGTTGTCAATGACATTGTATTGGAGCCCAAAAGTGTTTAGCTCAGTCACTTTTAGTTTCTCAGCAACTCCCCATAAATCGTGTAAGTAATTCTCCACAAAAGGCACCAATTTATTTGCAACCGAACCAGACACGGCCTCTTTCCGATGTTCATTAAACCATTCGGAGAATTTAGCAATAATCGCATCAAGCATAGGAATTAAGGAGTACCTCCTAACGTCTTTGAATACGCTGTTCAATGATTCCACACCGTTGCTAGTGTCTAGGTTGTACCTTTCTCTTGGAAATTCACATCTTGCCCATTTTTCAACCTTCGTAGAATCTTCGAGATACTTGGCAGCATTTGGATACCTTATCTTGAACGAATTGTATTCCACTTCGAACTCAACCACTGTGTATAACCTGCTTACCTCCATGAATCTCCATGCAACAACATCTCTGTTATAGTTGGAAGCATGACCTTTAACATTTTGGGACAAATGGTAT
>NW_006238923.1:13369544-13370595 GCF_000375325.1 Capsella rubella
ACAAAACCCATGATGAGCTTGTGGATACACATTAGCTATGGCTTTGATGAGACTTGCATTTCTGTCAGTCATAAAGACTATTTTAGAGGAGTCTCCAATAACGGGTTTCAACATCTCCATAAACCAATTCCAACTCGCATCATTCTCACCGTCAAGAACACCAAACGCTAACGGATAATGATGCCGGTTAGGATCTTGAGCCGAGGCAAAAACAAGAACACCACCATATCCGTTCTTTAGAAATGTTGCATCTATACTTATAACCTTCCTCATGACTTGAAACCCTTCGATGCTAACTCCCAAAGCTATGAACAAGTACATGAATTTCTTATTCTCATCTAAATGCATATATGTTCTCGTACCTTGATTAACCTTCTCTAACATGTGCAAATAACAAGGGAGCATTTTGTAGCTTTCTTCCGCGGTACCACGCAAATCACTAACGGCTTTAACTTTCCCTCTCAATGCCGTCGAGTATGATACACTCAAACCTAATTTGGTCTTCACAAGTTCCATGATAATCTTGGGACGTGGAGTTTCCATCTGTCCTGGATAATCATTATGCAAAAGGGATGCAACTAATTCCGGAGTGCCGCGCCTGTTACTGTTGCTTGAACTTTTACTCGCCCGAGAGCAACTATGCATATTGTTGTGCCGGCGGATAGAGAAAATCTCAGTATGTGGAACTCTTGTAGCTCGTAAACCCCAACTACATCCTTCTTTAGAACATTTCAACACATAACGATCCTTATCCGACTTCGCAATTTTAAACCTAAAACAGTTAGCAAACGAAGCTCTATCCACCACTTCTTGCAATGCCTTCTTGTTTGGGAATTCGTCAAATTTCCTCAAAGTCAAACCGTCTTCCCATGGGTCTATAAACTGAGAAGGTGTTACAACAGGTGGTTGTTCAACATACTCATCACCTTCTTCACGTCCTAAAGTTTTAGAATCACCTTGGACACCCTTTCCTTTATCTTTCTCTTCGTATGGAACAATGGCGTTAGCCTCATCATCTCTAGTCTGTTGGTTTTGATAATTCATACCAACA
>NW_006238923.1:13370695-13375565 GCF_000375325.1 Capsella rubella
CATCATCATCATCATCATCAATCACTTGCTCGGGCTGTTCCGATACCTTTGTGACATCCACAATCAACACACATCTTCGCTTCTCTGTATCAAAGGACGTCAAATACACATCCAAATCCTCATCATCATAAATCGTACACTTTTCCCTCTCATTCGATTCTGCCACTAGCGGATAGTAGCTCAACTCCAATTTAACGTGGCTCTCAACAAATCCAACCTTCTTGTTTATCCTTCCTTTTAGCATCGACAACGTTATATCACTCGCTTTTGTCTTGATCATAATACTATACATCCGACCTTCACACTTAAAATATATGCTAACACTTTCGCTCATTGTATCCTGCCAAAAAAATACAATAAACAGAATCAGTTTTATCAGTTTTACTAGTTTTACCAGTTTTACCATTTATGCGAATTGTACTAGTACTACTAGTTTTACTAGTTATACTATATTTACCACAGTGCCTAGTTTTACTAGTTCTACTCAAAATCGAATTTCGATTCTGGGTTCTAAACTCTGCAATTCAAGACGAATCTGGGTCTAAAATTCATTCTAATCAACTAAATAGCTCAACCAACCACGAACCCATGGTCAAACATCCAATGTGCTAAGGATTTATCTTTTCAACCAAGATCCAATCAAATTTCAAAAATCTAAACAAATATGAAGCTTATAGTTGAAGAATGTACTTGCATTTTGGAGCTTTGTACAGCTCAAAACAGAAGAAAAAACGCAGGGCCTCCGACGTCGCCGGAATCGACAGCTCCGACACCAAAATCCGACCACGACGGAGGAGGAGGCGGTGAAGAGCTCTGAGCTCGGGTTTGTGGGTTTGATTTTTTTTTTTTCTTTTATTTTTTTCTTAATTAAAGTAAATAAAAGAAAAAGAAAAAGAAAATAAGGAGGAGTGGTAGTTTGGGGATGACACATTATTATTAATGAAGGAGGGGTAGAGAGATTAAAAAAGGAGATAGTGGAATAAAAATGGGAAAAAGGGCATGGGAGAGGATTTCTCGTGTGCATATAACTGATTTAAATAATTTTAGAATATTTGGTAAGTATAATAGTAAGTTCTCATAAAATAATAATGTTAGTAATTTGAATTTAGAAACAAATTAAATAGTACACTACATGACTACGGTTTTCATTTTTTATCCTCATGTTTTTTTGTCAATTGTGAATTTTTAAGAGATACATTCAATCGAAAAAAAGATCTATACATAGGATAGAGTAATGATAATCATGAGGTATTTTATTTTTTCTATGCAAAGCATTTATTGGAACTTGGTTTTTTCCTTTGTATGTTATTTGAACCCATTTTCAATACGAAGTGTATCAGCTAATTAACATTTAAATTTGGGCTAATGTTGTGCCTTTGTTTTTTTATTTTATTAACCTTAAACCCATTAATTTTAAAAATAAATTTTAAAAACCAAGAAAAATATATTAAACCAACCGAAAATTAAAAATAAAAATAAATAAACCAACCAAGGAAAGAGTTCTGAAAGAAAAAATTGAAAGAACTTGGAATGTTTGTAAAATCGAGACTCAAAATTAGACAAGTTTATTTTTCTCCTTCTCATCCTTTGTAGCAATCTTGACATCATCTAGTCCAGCCATCTTAGAACATTGTTTTTTGGATGTTGATGACTGGACATCTCCTTCTTTCAGGTTACTCGAAACTCTTTTTGATGATGGAGTTGAGGAATTAGAGATACCTACTTCAGACGTATCTACACCATCGCTTATCATCAAAGAACCCTAACCATATAATATATGTAAGAGATGATATATACACAAAAACTAATAACTTATAACATCATTTGATGACATCTATCTTATTATTTTTGCAGCCACTTTTTTGACCACCATCTTTTTGGAATTTTTTACACATAATGCCCTTCAAAAATCACTATGGAAGCCTTTTTCATTAAGGTTATATGGGACATTAATTCAAACGGGTCGGTTTACACATTAGTTATTAGAACCCGATTGCTATGGATACTAGATTTGTCACAAACGTCAGATTTAGATGAGAGATGCTATTGGGCTTTTGATCCAAGTTTTTTTGCAAACACATAAGAAATAAAGAGAGATGCTATTGGGCTTCAAAATGCTATCAACGAAAACCGAATATGTGCAACATTCGAAAGAGCAAAATATGTGCTACTAAATTAATTTCTTTCCTTCTATTGCTACAATCCAACTATGAAAATACCTTCCTAAATTTAAATAGGTAATACCTCCCCAAGTAAAAAAATTACGCAAATCTATATTTATTTCACAATATCAGTATATGCTTGATATTTGTTATCTTTAGGAAAATTATTAACTACATAGCGTAATTGTAGGGGTTGATAATAATCAGATCATTTTCGTTTGTAAAACTTTCTCTATACACTGAAGTCGACCTAACTCAGCATCATGAAGCCCTACCCTACGAACCCTTATATATATCTCATATGCCTACCAACCTTACACACAATTGACGTTTGTGCTTCTTAACTCAGTGCCAAAACCTTTTTTTTTTACATATCTTGGACGTTTGTTAACTTTTATATTCTATTTGTATATAATGATTCTAAGAAAAGTCATTCATTGCCTGACATCGGTGAGGATTAATATGGATGAAGGGATCATCGGCTTCGGCACCATAGGCATTAACTATACTTCTTTATTTTATCCTTTGTATTTTTATATTTTTTTCGTCTTTAGATTTATTAATTATTGCAAATTATGAGAATTGTTACAAAGATAATCTACCATGGGCAATTCCTTCCGACCATATTAGATTCACTATTGACAACACTCCTTTGCTGATCTTGAAGGCCTTCTTCTCCATGCTGATTTTGGACACCATCTTCTTATTCAATAGAATTGAATCACGGCAAACGGCTATAATTACGCATCACTGGAGATCTCCTGTAAACTTATCTCCATTAATCTGCAGAAATATAAATAAATCGCATTATCTGGGGTTCGAACCCCAGACCTCCTGGTGTAGAAGCATTACTAAACCCTTGGTCAACACCATTGGACCAAGGGGGCTTCTACTATCCTTCGTATTTTTATCCTTCATTTTATTCTTTGTACTTATTTATTTTTTGAGTTATATATATTCATTTTAATATTACTTGTGACATGAATGAAATATAACAACAGAGAAGAAATTTAAATGTAACTTCAATTCCATCTACGTCATTTTATTGTACTTGAAAATATATATGTATTTATTGTTTTCAGAGATTTTTGGAAGCATAAAATTTGTTTGTTTCTTTTTTTTTGTAATTGTATTTCTGCTTTCTTTATTTGGTTGTGTTAATCTGAATAATGAAAATAATTTGTAGTTCTAGCTAGAAGGCGTTTTCAGTAATTTTAATTTCCTCGACTTATTGTTGACACAATATATACATATATGACTAAAAAGAATGGTAAGGAATTATAAACTGAAAACATAAACTCATGGTTTTGGTGACCCAAAAAAAACAAAAAACTCATGGTTTTTTCTACGTTATATATATTAGTTAACTTTTTTCTTGGCATCCGGGCTTAGCTACATGCTCGAAGCGAGCCTAAAGTGAAATCTGAGTTAATATAGTTCGGAACTTTGGTTTCTCATCTAAATTGATTCACAAAGTAAAAAAATAAAAACAAATGTCAAAGAGTTAGTTGTGAGTATACTAGAAGTAAAAAAAAACGTAAACAAAAATAATTAGTATAATTAGGTTTCAAAATGTAATATTTTTTAGTGTAGTTACCAAATTATTCATACTTCTATTTGAAAATGTATTACAAAGATGGCATTGATGGGATGCCAAAAAGCATAATGGAGATTATGAATTTGGTGGTGGTTGTTGTCTTGAGAAAGGTGGGTACAATGGCGGTGACTGTAGGTAGATATAGAGATGGAAAAAACTGATATATGAAGATGATGAGAGAGAAGATTTATGTGATGAAAACATGATGTTACAGTAAAAAAAACATGATATTAGAACAAATTAAATAACATTCTATATGGAAAAAACATAATGTGATTCTCTTTCATACCATGAAATATTTTTGCTGGTTTTTAAATATTTTAACTGATAAATTAAAAATTAATTAAAAACATAGGATATTATTAATATTTAAACATATAGAAAATTTAACCTATCATTCTACATATGACGGGGTTATATGGTAAGACGGGTTATTAGTATAAATATAAAATAACATAGAGTTATGGTTAAATCGTCATTTTATTATTTTATTAACACCATTAATATTTCCAGTACGGATAATTAAAGTATTGTAATTTATTATAATGTTTGGCTCATTCACAATAATTTTATATATACATGTATATATATAGATATATATATATATATATATATATATATATATATATATATATATATATATATATATATATATATATATATATATATATATATATATATATATATATTAAAATACCAAAATATAAAATAACTATTTAAAAATAAAAAAAATTTCTAAAACATAAATACTAAATAGTTAAACAAAACTCTAAAAGATAATACTAAAATGCTCAAATTCAAATGTTTGGACCAGCATCGCCGTTATCATTTTTATCAAATAAAACAGCCTCTAAATCAGGTTCGTTTAGAGAAAGATCTTCAGACTCAAGTCACCCAAGATTAGAATTTAGTGAATCAAATTGATCACCTCCAACATCCCACATATGATTAGGACATAATTTATATTTATAGAAATTATATATCTTTTTTTATTAGAGATAGATACAATCTTTTTTTTTAATCACAATATATATCTTATATTTTATATTTTTTTAATCTAAAAACGGAAACGAGAGTTTCCAAAACGGAAACAAGAGTTTCCATCGAGTTT
>NW_006238923.1:13375665-13449052 GCF_000375325.1 Capsella rubella
AAAATACTTTTTTGCAGCTCTAGAAAAAATCTTACAGTAGGACTGTATTGATACATTTCGTATACTATCCATATATTTTAGCAAATATGATTTCAATTATAGTACATTTTAAAAAACCGCATACTTATAGTTTTTTCACCACATATATTCAATAACAAAATCTATTAATAATTAAAAACACATCAAAATATATACACAGTAACATCAATATTAAAACCAAAAAATTTACCATGAGGTAAATTTGGTTATACAACAACGTATATACACATCGTAACATTTATATTAACTAAACAATAAAATCATTAAACTAATTAACTTCTTTTAATAATTAATTATAAAAAATACATCTGTTGTGTACTACGGGGTAAATCTTCTTTATCTCGGACAAAATCTTTTGTTTAACAAGAAAGAAAAATTTGATGAACAGCCGTTTTAGATAGGCGACAATTAAGATCGTGTAAACGTTGAAATGCTAGTTTTGTGTATGTACGTTTTGCTGTTAGTTACAGCAAACCAAAGATACATTATGCATCGGGTCCATTAAGTTTGCTAAGCAAAAACACGAGCTACAGTTACACACTTCTACTAAGCCCATTATGAAAGTGTAAATTCAAATCATTTTTTACACACTATTTCATTAATCTACAAATACTATTAGCCAATATAACTACAAACTATCATTAAACCATCCTCTATTAATTTCATATACTATTTTCAAAAAAAATATATAAAGATAAACACACATTTACATGTACTATCATACAACATATTACATGTATATAAACTATAACGGTTAAACTTTAACATAGCAGGTATACATAAGATACAAGCCCCGTGGTACACCACGGCGTAAAATCTAGTCTATATTATTATTTTTGCAGCCACTTTTTTGACCACCTTCGTTTTGGAAATTTTTTCGACAACTGCCCTTCGGAAACAACTATCGAAGCCTTTTTCATTAAGGTTAAATGGGACAATAACTCATACGGGTCGGTTTAAACGTGTTTAATTATAACCCGATTTCAGTATATGGATACTACCTTTATTACAAACGTCGGAAATAAAGGAGAGATGCTACTGGGCTTTTGATCAAAGTTATTTTCTGAACACATATGAAATAACGTAGAAAATGCTAATGGGTATTCAAATGGTAAATAAATTTCCGAAATGAAAACGTACATCACTGTAAACTATGCTAATGGGCTTCTGAAATGGTATCAATGTAAACCGATGGATATGTGTACAATTTGGACCGAAATATGTGCTCCTAAACATGGTATTAAAGTACTTATGACTACAACAATTGTAATGAAAAGTAAGATAATCTGTAATGATTTTTGCCTCAATTGAACTAATAAATCTTTCACATAGACATCAACGTGTAACAAAAACTAAGCATGATTTATTTCTACTCATTGTTTAATTTGTTTCTTCAATCATAAGAGAAGGAGAAAGGGTACGTTGATCGGAAAGGTTTCTACAAACTGAAATTTGGACAAATTATTACGAGTAGTAATCAAGTTATATACTTCATGCCTATCTCACTATATATTGTTACTCTTACTGGCTTGATGATGCCTTCTACGAATGGAAAATAGGCAGCAAAACATATAATAAGTTCTCTACAGGTCAAGTGTATTATCAACTTAGAACTTTGAAACTTTTGGTACCTTGGAGAGAAGCAATTTGGAACTTTTATATTAATATTTCTCTTGCATATTTTTTTTGTCATTTCTCTTTATAAAAAATAATAATTTAACAAACCACTCTTATGCATTTCATCGTAACTTTGTGTTATATGGAAAGTATCCAAACAACTAATAATAATTGCCTTCCACTTTCCTTAACCATTTTAATTATAGGGATATTAGCACATAGACCTAATTTAAACTAAAGTATTCACCTCTATACCCACTTTCTACTATGTGTATACTTTTTCTTAAGGAAAAGACACTACAATCCTTTTAAACTCTCTAAATGCTTCTCTTTCTCTCGTTTTTTATCTCTTCTTCACTTTTTTAAACCTTCTTCGCCAACCTTCATCCTTTATCACGCCGCAGAACTAGCCAACAAATCCAAACAAGCTTGGCTTTTTCTGTATTCATTAGTGTTGTCACACCTTCCCGCCGACAATACGTTGACCAACCCACCAGTATCCCTGTTCACCCTCCCTCTGTTGCTGGATTTATAGTTCCTTCTCATGTCCCTTTCCACCAGAACCTTAACGAATCAATCCGAACTTGCTTCTCGGTTTTCTGTCGTCTTCTTCCTTGAGGTCTCTCGGAAGGTTTGTCCTCTGATTTCTTAGAAAGAGTTTTTCATCAGATCTTAATCGTGTGGATACCTCATGTGAAGCTATCCACCGACCACTTACACAAACATCTAATAACGTGGACGGTGATTGGTGGATACCCACTCGGATTCTCTTTGGTTTCAGTTCTTGTGTTTATGCCATTCTTAAACTTGTTATATAATGTTGTATTACACTACCTTCTAACGTCCACTCTGTAACTGTTACGGATAATCCACTTGTTCCTTATTCTGTGGATACAAATGTAAGTCCTATAAGAGTATTCCAACAGATGACGAATATGGTATAACTTTTACATGTTGATTAGAATTATTTTCACGAAAAATCTATCAAATCACATTTATGGATTCATGTTCAAGTCAACAACCTAACAAATTCATGGTGAAATTTTACCCATCCACAGAAGATCCAGAAAAACCACAAAACCCTATCCACAAATGCTTACTTGCGCATCCATGTTTCCTTAACACACAAACCAAAAACACAACCTGAACTACATCAAATTTTGTCGATTTCAACCTCGACGTTAACAGTATCCCTTCCCATCTTGAAGATTTGGACAATCAAGCTTAAGCTTTTGTAAAACCCAAGTCCAGTTCTTTTGGTTTTTACAGAAGCTTAAGCTTGATTGTCCAAATCTTCAAGATGGGCAGGGATATTGTTAACGTCGAGGTTGAAATCGACCAAAATTGATGTGGTTCAGGTTGGTTATTTGAATTGAAAGCTGGTTTGGGTTGTAAAATTCAGAGTACGCAAGTTTGGGTATGAAAATGCCTTCGGGGAATAGTTTGGGTTGATTTTCCCCGTTTTCCCGTAGTTTGGATCTAGTGGTTCACAATACCCAATAAGAACATGGTGAAACTTGCAAACATAACAACTCAAACAGGGGCATAAACGTCCATTCACAATTCAGCAACTTACAAAACAAAGAGCAAAAGTACACCATAACCCAAAAGTGGGTGTACTTGTTAACTTTTGCAACTGAAGTATGTCTACATGTTATTCACCCTTAATTATATGAACGTAGTCTGTATCTAAACAATATTTTCATATTAAAACATTACATAACTATTACAATATATACTTATGCTACATACTATTAATTTCTAAATTAATAATTACATTGAAATTATGCAAACTTCATATTTCTCTAACAAACTCAAACCAAAATTATAAACTACAACTAATAAAAATTTATTAAATTAATTATTTTGCGGTATATCATTCAATCATACTAGATATAATAATTTTAAACTAATTTAAAAACTAAAAATATCATAAACATTAATCTTATTAAAATAATAAAATATCACCAGATGGGGTTATATGGTGGGACAAGTTCGAACAGACATTCATATAAATTTAAAATATATTAATCCGTTGCTACAACACGGGTAAATATATATTAAATTTTAGGAAAACTGAATTTTTTTTCTAAGAGACTTAATCTATTTATAATACAAAATCATAAAGATTATATATATATATAAGTAAATAAAAAAATGGTCTCGTGGTGTACCACGGGGTAAATTTTAACCCCATACGTATATACAAACTATAACGGTTAAGATTTTATATAAAAGATACGCATAAAATACTAGCCACGTGCTGTACCACGGGGTAAAATCTAGTAAGTATTGATAAATTAACATTTTAAAACTACTAACCTGATCAGCCGAGTAAAATGATGATTGATCAACATATGTATCTGATAAGAAAATTTCAGGGACATGTGATATTTTCCCATCAGAAACTTGTGCAACCCTATAAATGTCATATTTACCATGAATATGTTTGGGCTCGATTCAAAGGAGGAAAACAAATGATTTCCCAACTACAGCTTTGATCGGATCTGGCAAATTTGTGGGATCTTCAAACTATATAATCGTTGAGTTAGTAATGTATTATACGAAAAAGTTAACACAATATGATATTATTAAATAATATACCAGATCAAATGATCCTTTAAGGTATGATTTCAGTTGCAGCCGTCCCAACGATTTCTTCAGCAAAACTGTCAAACATCATAATTCTTGTCTCACCAGTATGGTCCATGACATTAAGGTGAATCCAAAACCTAAAAATATGATAATGATAAAACATATAAATACTATATAAAAAATAAACTTTCATCAGAATATAATAACATTTTGGTAACAAAACTTACTTTGGAAAGACGCATTTAGCGTAATCTTTACAGACCTCACATCAGAATCTTGATATAGGTTTTGTTTTAACATCTTCCAGCTTAATGACGTCCTCCTTGATGGTTTTTTTGTTGCATTTTTTACATGCATAATAGAACCAAGAATAGTCGGTAGCATTTTCTTTAACCGTACAAAGAGTACGACACGATCCTACCTAAAATAGTGTAAATATATATATATATGATTAGAATGTATAGTAAGATACAACATATAATGAATTGTTACACGTAAATATGAATAAACCTCAGTTGCTTGAAGCAGTTCCTCAATAGTCATGATAGGATACTCATCCATGTCTTCTCTTTTACTACGCCCAAAGAAAACACTTGTCTGTAAATTACCCACGACCGTCAATTGCGAACCATCACTGGTAAGGCTGTTTACATAACATTTAAAATAAAATGATATTACTTGTAACATTTATAGAGTAGAGAATTACTAATATTAATATTTTACGAAAACATACATTTTCTTAATGTCTTCAAACATCGGTATGGCCATATTAGTAAGCAATTGTGATGAGTCATAAGAATTAGAAACACTCCAAACATCTGAATTAGTGAATAAATATATATAACTGTAATTGCAAAAGTCTTTTAGTCTGTATACATATTTATATTTTGATGTAAAAGATTATGTCACGTAAATTGTTATATTACCGTTGAAAAAACATGACTTTGGCAAACCGTATCAAACAAAATACAATACCATCCGTCATTTCTTGCAATGCTTGACTTAGTGATTCAGCAAATTTTTCCCACAGTGTACATAACACTCGAGTACCCCTAGTGTAACGAATGATTAATAATTGAAAAGAATAGAAATATGTCCTACCAAGTATTTTCTTGAATTGGAAATTTATACTTGAAAATTAGTAAGCTTACTCGTTGTTTCTCAAGTGAAAGTCGATCTTCTTGGTAGGCTTAGTAGAAGTAGGGATATCTTGAATCTCACCACAATCATCGACTTGGCCCATAAAGTCTGCAATTTGAAAATTGAGAAAATTTAGTTATAGATGAAGCTAAACATTTAATTTAGTTTAAAACTAATAAAAACATAACTAACCAAATAAATAACGTCATCATAACTGGCCAATTGAAGAAACATATTTTCGGAAATATTTTCAGAAGCGGTGACAATTGTTTTCGACATGAAACCAATCTTAAACTTTATGTCCGATATTTTCAATGCACCATAAACAGGAGTTAAACCAAAAATAGAAATAAGAATCCAAAAATTTGGTATTAAAAAGTTTTCAAACTTTTTGATATGCTCCTTTTTGAAGTTAGCAGCAATCTTATGACCCTAAGAAAAATTAAAAGAAAATAAACTTTAGTATCAAACTTAGCAAATTAAATAATTATTTCAAACATTTTATTATAACTGTAATTTACAGAAATGTCGACCAAAAATATCTCATTGTTTCACAAATTTAAAATAAGAAATAAAATATACTTGCTTACAAAGTTTGTTATTGTTTTGGATAAAAATTCAATATCGTATATTATGCTCATCAATTATAGGGTAGTTATGTTATCATTTCCTTAATTTAAGATATTAGTATTCAATTTCAATTATCATTAATTTTCAATAATTTCAATTATCATAAATTTTAGAATTTTTAAGTAAATATTCAAAACGGAATATTATGGTGGAAATATTGATTGCAACTATATTGAGAATATACCATTTTCCGATTATAAGTATCCAAACTAATAATGCGATGTAGGCCCATATTTTTATAAAAAAAATAATCAGGGAAAATGAATCCATCAGAGCACAGGTATATATATATAGGGTCATGTTTGTGTTGTGTTTATTAAGTCTTCCCTAACGTAAATTTTAACTAAGGCCCAAACAATTGTATGGTTTGTTATTAATTTAAACGGTGAGGATTAGAAGCTTCAAACGAACGGCTGAGATTTTTAAAAAAATATACGGCGAGACAATCATACGGTGAGGATTAGAAGCTTCCACTTATAAAATAATGGCTAAGATTAGAACATAAAATTTCCGGGTTTCATTAGCGGGTCAAAAGCTCCGCGCGTTTATTCGTTTTCTGAGTTGTTTGGCAACAGTTTTACGATTTATATACTATAGTTTTGATTAGAAAAAATTTAAATGTTTTTGTTTGGCAGCAGGGACAAATCATTTTTTAATAGTATTGATATCGAAAATATTAATAATATTTAATATTAATATCATTTAGTCATCCAAGATTGTAATTTTAATTTTGAATATTTATCAATTAGATTTACACTAAAATATCCAAAATATCTAAAATTTATTTGTTACATATGTCAACATTTAGCTAAATTAGTTAAGTTCATCTAACTTTTAAGGCGTTTTTCGGATACCCGGTAATTTGGTTAATAATCGGGTTCTAAATTTTTTAACTTAAACCGACCTGAACATGAAAGTACCCAAACCGAAATCAAACCAAAAATCTAAAACTACTCAATAAATTTTATTTTTCTAAACCCACGTGACCTGAACCTAAACGGATCATATCTGAATCCGACCCAAAAACCCGAATGCCCAGTTCTACAAACAAACCACACAATACAACCGTTGTGGCTCCTAAGCCCACTGGGATGAAAACTAAAATAACCGACTTGTTTTACAAACCCAGATCTCCACTTCTTTTTCCGGTTTAGTATTTTTTATAAGCTTCGGAGCTTATCAAGATGGAAAAGTAACAGAAATGTGGAGGGAGAGAAGTATTGCGCCTTTAATGGCGGAGAAGAAGATAGATAGAGAGAGTTTAGAAGTTGTTTTGTTGTTGATCGTATTCGATGAAACGTTTACAGGGAGAAGAAGGAGACTAAATACAAGCAACCTAATGTGAAAAGGCTAGAAAACGAGAGAGGCCCATAAAGCCCAATATTCTGATCGTATCAATACTCCCGCCATGAAGAACCACCGTGTCCTCAAGGTGATAAAAAAGAACAGGACATTGGCCCTGTTCTTTTCTTAGTCGTGCGACTAGAGCAGCGACTGATTTCCAAAATCTGAGTTTTGAATTTTTTTTTTTTTTTACATTTTGTAATTATAAGCATCTCTAAGGGTATATTCGTAAATTAATTAAAACATCTAGTTAGAGAAGAAGATAAATTGTAGAGATCTGTAAGCTTCAACAATGGCAATTGAATCTCTGCGACTATCTCCTCTTTAAAATAAGAGTTGGGTTGTATCGCTGTTTTCTCCGGCGATTCTAAAATGTAATTTTTTTTTGTCGTGCGACAGAATTTAGAAAAGATGAAGAAGAAATAAAGGAGATTTGAGAATCAGTTCAGTTAAATAAAATCAGCCGCTATGAGAATCGCACGATTCTGAAAAGAACAGGGCCACTATCTGCTACGAAAAACTCTGGTGGCCTAGGAGAATGAAACAATTCATAAGCGAGTGTTGAAGTCATATGATTCTTTGAATACTCCTTGATGTTGAGAATCCTAGCTTTCATGAGAGCTTCTCCAATCTTAATGATAAGGACTAGACAACGTTTCACCAACTGCTTCGGATCTGACGCTCTTCGGTTTGCGCTTGTCTCTTACACTGCTCAGGTACTATTTATCGCACTAATCCCTAACAACCTCCTTAATTGTATGTTTTATAAACTAATAATTGGTCTACTCTTCATTCTTACTAGTGTGATAAAATTAACTTGGACATCCTCCGAGTTGTTGGTTACCGTCAATGGTGTAATAAACTATGGAACGCTGTCAGATTTGCAATAATGAAGCTTGGTTATAATTATTCCCCTCCGCAGATTCTAATCCTTGAAACAATGCCGTTCAGCTGCAAATGGATTCTCTCTGTTTTAAATAAGGCAATATCAAAGACAGTGGAGTCACTGGAGGCATTTGAGTTCTCGGATGCAGCCAACACAGTATATGCATGGTGGCAATACCAATTCTGTGATGTCTACATTGAAGCAATCAAGCCTTATTTTGCTAGTGACAACCCAACGTTTGCTTCAGAGAGGGCTCATGCACAACATGCTCTCTGGACAAGTCTGGAGACTGGGTTGAGACTGCTTCACCCACTTATGCCTTTTGTTACTGAAGAGCTATGGCAACGGCTTCCCTCACCAAAAGACACTGAAAGAAAGGCGTCTATCATGATGTGTGACTACCCAACCGCTATAGAGGTCAGTAAGATTCTCTTAGTAACTTGTCATTATTTTGTTGGGGTTTCTAACTCTTTCCTCCTGATGTCATGAACCCAGACTTGGACAAATGAGAAAGTGGAGAGCGAAATGGAAACCGTTCACGCGACTGTAAAATGCATGAGGGCACTGAGAGCAGGATTGCTGGAGAAACAGAAAAGTGAAAGGTCCGAGTAAATGATTAAATCCCCATTTTTAGACATTTCATAACCATCCTGCATTTTTTCGAATATACTGTCACTAAAATGGTTACTTTTTTTGGTTGTGTACAATTTTCTCAGGTTACCTGGTTTTGCTCTGTGTGAAAACAACTTAACATCTGAAATTGTAAAATCTCACGAGTTTGAGATCAGAACCCTTGCAAATCTATCATCCTTAGAGGTCAAATTCTATCTTCAGTTTCTTTCTTACAGTTTTTCTATTGTTTTGTGTATCTTATCTGAGTTTCTATGAGGCTATGGTACAGGTTTTTATTAAGGGAGAACACGCAGCCTCACCTGGATCTTCCGTTGAGACAGTAAACGAGAACCTCAAGGTGTATCTAAAAGTGGAAGGAGCCATTAACACAGAAGCCGAACAAGAAAAAATCAGAAACAAGCTTGGCGAGCTACATAAGTAATTCCCTAAATCCGTAATTGAATCACGTGTTAGTTTCCTGAGATTTCCTCATATAAAATGTTTATTTCTTGTTTCATCAGGCAAAAGGATAAGTTGCAGAAGATGATGAGGGTGTCTACCTATGAAGAGAAGGTCCCTGCAAATATAAGAGAAGACAACGCGACCAAGCTTGCTAAGATTCTACAAGAATTTGATTTCTTTGAGAAGGAAAGTGCCCGTCTTGCTGCATAAACAAGCAATCCACGAAATCAGGAAATGGAACAGAAAAAGTGAGAGAAAAAGTCACAGTTTCTGTCTGAGAAGGCCAAATGAAATATTTCAGGTTCGAGAAACCTGGTTCCTTCCACTTTTAAATACACCTTGAGGTTCATTACATCTCTATAAACAAGCTTCAAATATATAGTCAAAACTCAAAAACTAGTGGGGCTGCGTGTATTTAAAAGTGGGAGGAACCAGTGTTATGACTATTTTTCATTCCATGTCTATAAATAGAAACACCTTCGATTAGTTTTGAACAGATCATTTGCAAACACGATTTGTTTTGGTCAATGTGAACACTAAACAGCACTTGAAGTATTCTTCTTAGTTTATTGCACGGGACTTTGGGTTTAGGTAGCATGAAGTGTTAGTGTTGACTTGGTCAACCCATTCTAATTAGGCTCGAGGCAACTGAAGGGTGATACTTATTATATAAATAGCAAACCTTTCGGGTCATATGAATGATCAAGAGAATTTACAGCAAAAGCTAATGATTTACTCGAGTTGGTAGAACCAATAACTTTCCAGAACTACTGGTTCATCAAACCAGTTCCGTAAATTGACCCTTAAAACCACTAGATGACCAAACAGTAGATCAATGAGATTTTGCTCATCCCCATTATGTATCCATATATCCCCACATTCATCAGAAAATATCTAACTTTTTTTTTGCTTCCTGTTCTTCTTTTCATGAAACATTTGATCAGATTTCAGTACTTTGAATAAGTATAATTGGACCCCACGATTTACTTTGCTGCAGCCTTTTGATTTCCTCAAAAGTGTGATCATCAACATATACATTTGGTCTCAGTTTCATTCTTTGATAATGATGTTCATTCTGATAGTCTTCACATAGTTCTTAATGCCTAACTATACGTCACCAGAGAGGAGACCTGCACGGGGTTGTTGCTATGATTTTTTGGTAATTTTGATTGTATGTACATCTGTGTCGTATTTGTTTGGCTATATTTTGATTGTATGTTTCAATATTTCAAATATTATAATCTTATACTTTTAGTTATTCCTTTGAGTGGCGTTGTTGGTATATGCATTACTCGTATTTCGATTAATGTTTATGAGTTTGTTTGGACGCATGTATTAATATAGTTTTTTTTTTTGGGAAAATTCCATAAAAATTTCCCTTCTAATTTTAATTTGGAAGTTTAATACACCATGTTATTTGATTGGAAACAAAATGCATGGTTTATTAAATTTTGGTCTATTAATACATCAAGTATATAAAAATTGTCGAATCGAAGAAACCGCTTAACAAATGATAATCGAATTGACGGAATCACTGAACCGGGGTTAATGGAATTACACTAAATTTAGGGTTTATCGATCCCAATTCGATTTGGGGTAATAGCAAAAGACAATGCAGTCTTTGGATAACCCCAAATTACCTGTGTGTTTAGGGATTAGTGATTTTCTTAACCTCGGTTTAGTGATTCCGTCAATCCGATTAAGCGGTTTATTTGATTCGACAATTTTATATACTTAATGTATTAATAGACCAAAATTTAATAAATCATGCATGTTATTTCCAATCAAATAACATTGGGTATTAAACTTCCAAATTAAAATTAGATGGGGAATTTTTATGGAATTTTCCCGTTTTTTTTAGATAAAAAGTTTTAACTTAAAGGAAAGTGTGACCATAAACCATTTGTCACTCTATATTTTATTTTATTTTTCCTTTTTATTGTTATATTTTAAATTTGATTAGAAAATAATTTATTAAAGCTGGAGTGTACTCTGTTTGTTAGGTTCGTTTTTATCTATTTAAATTTTGGTCTACATTGTGTCAAAAATATTAGCCTTTTAGTATGAGGAGCTTATATATTCACTTTTTATATATTTTTTTAGAACTCATGAGATTAATATGACCATTTGGTTATTTATGTTTATAAAAGACTAGTTATGGGCCCGCGTTTAAAATTTATGTTTTCACGTATGAACTAAAAATATTGCATGTATTAAAATTTGGAAAACCAAAACAACAACAAACAAAAAATCAATATTAATTGAATATCATATTTTCAAATATAGATTAGGGCCTATCTAATAGACGGGTCATTTATTTTCAAAATAAAATTAAAACTAAAAATTTATTGTAAGAATGTTATATCCAAAGTACTAAAAAAAGATAACTTTTTAAGTTAGTAAATTGTTTTTTATTTGAACAAAATTATTTATTTATGTATCATACATATTTTAAAACTTTATTAAAACCATATTATAATAATTATCTACCACCAAAACAAATTGTGAGCTATTCACCATTTTTCATTATATTACTATTAGCAAATTTTCAAAAAAGAATAATTTACATATTATACCCTAAACATGATTATATCATTATCGTCAAAATGTTATTTCCTAATTTATAGTTTTAAAAAAAAATATTCTCGCAGATTTTTTTACTTTGAAATTTAATGTATTTCTTAAACTTATTTAATTGTTACAAAATTTTATGGTAAATTTCTTACAAATTAACATCAATCCAAAAAATGAGTTATAGTGTCGTTGAAAAAAACATTTAATTTTTTTTTTCAAAAAAATGAAAGTATACAAAATTACATGTTATCCTTATTTTTAAGTTATACTACGAATAAAAATCATTATACTACGAATTATATTGACTTTTGTTATCCTTATTTTTAAGTTAATAATGTCTCTTTTGAGTTCCCTTTTATTCACCCCTCTTGTTTAGCCAATGAGAATGCACTATGTCATATTTCATCTAAATATAAATAAAAATTAAACAATTATAACATATTAAAGAAGTAAAAACATTTAATAAAGAGAAATTTGTGAATTCTGCCATGTACAGTGACAAAACTTCTTAGAACTGCCATTAAAAGAAATCCATTCTCCCACCTGCCATAAAGGCTTTGTAAAAAGACCAACTTACCCCATTATCTCTCTTCTTCTTCATCTACATTTCTTTTTCTTATTCCAACAAAAGTTTTTAAATGTATTACAAGTTCTTTAAAATGGTTTTTAATGATTTTCAACGGTTTTTAAAGGGTTCTAGAAGATTATAAAAGTTTTTATTAAATGATTTATCACGGTTTTTTTTTTTTTTTTGTCGGCAAAGAAACAAGAGAGGGTTCAATCGAGCCAACTCAAAGGACAATTGTTTACAAACTTGATAAGATGCAGACTAGCACGCGCTCGGCGAGCCAAAAAGTCCGCTTTTACATTTAGATTTCTAGAAATAAGAGATAGAGAAAAAGATGAAAATTCCTCCCTGTCTATATTGATATCTTCTAGGTAGATAGAGAACGCCAGCCACTCGTGTGGAGAAGACACCATCTTCACCAAATCCGAACAGTCAGTTACAAACACAACGTCCCTGAAATTATGGCCTATCATTTATCACGGTTATAAGGAGTTTAAAGGGATTTACAAGTGTTTGTAAATGTTATAAAATGATTAACAATGATTTTAAAAGGTTTACTCAAGTTTTGAAAGGTTTTGGATGACTTTTAAAAGATTTACAAGGTTTTTTAAAGGATTTGAAAATATTTACAAGGTTTTTAAAAGATATTCTTATAACCGTGATAAATGATAGGAAACCGTTGGTGGGAAATATTTCCGAAGGAATATTCTTTTTGTTGGAAGGAATATTCTTTTTGTTGGAAGGAATATTTTTTGTTGGAAGGAATATTCTTTTTGTTGGAAGGAATATTCTTTTTGTTGGAAAGAATATTTCTTTCATCATCATGGGTTATAATAAAAAGGGTAATTTAGACCTTTTTTACATTGAAGAGGGTATTTTGAAAACGGACACCTAGAGAGGGTACTTGTAGAAAAGAATATCATAAAAATGTTAGTTGTACAAATCCCCCAATTCTTTATGATAGGTTTATAAATTTAATTTGAAATATTTTCATATTTCTTAAATTTATGGGAGAATTTCAAAAATACCCCTTTTCATATATATTTTTTTTAAAATACCCCTTTTTCAAACTTTATCAAAAAACCCACTAAAAATGTTGAAATTTATCCAAATATGTGTGTAAGCTTATAAATATATACACAAATTATCTTTATATGTGTATAAAACTTTATATACCTTTCATAAATAGCGTAAAAATAAATTATAAAAACCTTATAAAAACCTTATAAAACCGTATAAACCCTTTTAAAAACCTTTTAAAAACCTTATAAAACTTATAAAAACGATTTAAAACTATTTAAAACATTTTAAAATATTTGTATCGAATCTCCCAGTAGTATTATTATATAGAAGTACCTTATAAACTATATAAAACTTTATAATTTTTTATATTTAAAAAGGGGTATTTTTGAAAATGGATAGATAAAGGGGGTATTTTTAAAAAGGGGTACACCAAAAGAGGTATTTCTCAAAAATTCTCTAAATTTATATAGGTCAATATCTTATCAATACAATTGACACATGTCACATTAATGACTAACTTATTTAGATAAAAATTTTCAATAAAAATATTTATTTATTACATAATATTCACGATAATGTAAATATTTTCTAAATTTAACTTATAATTGACTAACATTATAATTTTTATTAATATTGTAATTTTATAATTATATAATTTCTTACCACTTATTATATGACACGTATCAACGTCTTATCAATTCAATTAACACGTGTCACGATCTTATTAATGGCTAACTTTGAAAACCCAACTTTATATAATAAGATGGAACATGATGTTCTAAATTTTTCAAGCTTTTTGCACCAGGAAAAGTGGAAAATAGCAAAAATCAACCCAGACTATTAGCTGCGATATTTTTATACCCAAACTACGATACCCAGTAAATAGCAACATAAACTCACAAAAAAAAATCAAATTCCCAACCTAAACTCTATGAAATAAGCAAAAATCAACATATACTTAGTTAACTATTTTACGGTGATGAGTTCGCCGACACCGTGGCAGTGAGGGAATATGTATTTACTTTTTATACTAGGTAGTAACTAGTGCCACGACACGGACGATTCGGTGAAGTTAATTTATGTGTTTATGGATTGTATTTTGAATATTTTGTATGTTTGGGATTTACTACAAATACCTCGGTCCAACTTACATTAAATATGTCATTCAGACGGTAAACCGTCGGTCCGTTGGACACAAACTCTCTAGCAAAGATGTAGCACAGATGGTATGGACATGGTTAAAAGTTCATCTAACCTTTTCAAATATATAAAGAAACTTTATAACAGTTAAAATTTAAAATTTACAATAGGGTTTTATAAAAACTAAACAAAAACTTAGTTACATAGATTAGACATAAATACATTATATACAATACATACAAAAATGAAATTGCTGAATAGTGTAGACATGCAATATAGCATTGGCTATGCAATTGATGAAGAACTTGATGACCTTGCTTATTTGTCCTGGTTGTGTTTGAAATAATACCTTGCAGCGAACTCGGATCTGAGATATAATTTTGATATCAAGTCCAAACTTTTTACAAAATAGTAAATTATTTATGCATTAAAAAGTAAACACTCACATTGACTTATGGTTTCTGAATGAACCATTGTTTGTCACCGTATACATCCTAATAGCTCCAATTCCATATCCATTATCATTTGTAATGCATGGAATACATACATGGTTCCAAAACCGATTGATTAAGATATATAATGTATTATAATACATACATGGTTCCAAATCTACGACATTTCTATATTGACTACCTATTTATTGGAGCTGCAAACTTCAAGTGAAAACAATAGTTACTTACCTCGGTATTTAGAAACTCTCCAGAACCGCAAAACACAAAACAAAGGATCTGATTTATATGTAAGATGGTATTCATTTTACTCCCAATAACGCATAAATTACTCAGCAAATATCTCCAATTAAATGACAAAGACGTAATTCATTTATGCATAAAGATGTATCAGTGTAAGAGATTATCACATAAGTCAAGTAAAACATTATGAACTTCTTAGGTAAAAATTTAGACTTTTTTTACTAACCTCCCATTTATCATTTTGAAAACTAAACCAGTGATATTAGAAGTCTGTCCATAGACATTGACAACAAAATCTCGATGATTAAGTTCACCCATGTGAACTGTGAACTATACATCCATAGAAATCTATCAAAGAGGAAAAATTAATTTATCATTTTACTATGTTGAATATGACATCTTAAAACTTGTAGAATCTGAAACAAAACGTATGGGTAACAAAAAATACCGTATGAGTTGTTTGATGGTAGCAACTCTTTAACCACATGGGTGAAATCTTCAAACCTTAAAAAAGGATTATCTTCACGTGGTAGATCCCACATCATCTGAGTCTTGGTTGTGGTCTTGATTTGATAACGATGGTTGGTGTTTCTCTGTCTCATCACATGAGTGATTAATCTGAAGTCTCAGATGTCTAACCAGTCTCCATCACATATGTCTCTAATAATATTAAAGTTCTTCAGATCATAAGGTATAGTCATTTCGATTCTACCCCCCTATCATCAAAATTCTAGTAAATACTTAAACCTAATTCCAATAAAATAAATAAAAAACAGCTGCATTTGTAGATAAAAGATTTTACAAATCTACCTTCTCGTCAGCCATAATAATTACCCTCTTCTTTATGTCATCAGAAGTTATCCAAGTACTCAAAACCTTGACCCTTATCCCCCAATCGTTCATTTTTGGAGTTAGATCAGAGACATAAACTCTTGGCATGGTTGTATAGTACTTACTTCGAACAGATAAAGAGTTTGAAGATTATATTGTTTAAAGATGTTTCGTTTCAGGAAAGTTATGTTCATGGAAGTACATAAAAGAAGATCCTTTTTTATGTTTTAAGTTAATTGTATTAGATAAAACTAAAAAGTTGAGAGAAAAATCATTTCATATTTGGAAAACGGCAATTACGTTTATCAATACAGTAGGTAGCTAAAACTTTATCTTAGGGTGAATTATAGTTATTTGAATTGTCATATCTTTACCATGTATTTTGTTAGTTTCGAAAATGATTACATATATAGTGGTCCAATTAGTATTTATTGGCATATTGGATGCCCAATTAGAACTTATACATGATTAATATATATGTAGCCAATTTAGGATTTACAAAATATGTTGATAGGCCTTGTGCGTTGAACACTTACAGACCCATAATTTTGTTAACCTTCAAATGACTTATGCCATGGAAAATTCAAATATTTTAGAATTTCTCAATGAATACTGAGGGGTTTGGGGTTATATCTTAACCATGTATTTTGTTAGTTTCAAAAATGATTACATATATAGTTTTCCAATTAGTATTTATTGGGTTTTTCTCAACTACAATTAGAATCTATACATGATTAATATATAGGTAGTCCATTTAGGATTTATAAAATAAGTAGACAGGCCTTGTGCGTTGAACACTTTAGTTGAACGTAAAGTTTATATGGGGCCATCTATATTTTAAAGGGACAAAATCTCATATTTTGGTTCTTTACAGGACCATCATTTTTTTAACCTTCAAATGACTCATGCTGGGTAACATATTCACACATTTCTCATCTTTGAACACTGAGGGTTTGGGATCCATTATAGTTCTTTGAATTTTCATCTTTTAACCATGTATTTTGTTAGTTTCGGAAATGATTACATATATAGAAGCCCAATTAGTATTTATTGGCATATTGGGCCTAATTAGAATCAATAAATGATTAATATATAGGTAGCCCATTTAGGATTTATAAAATACGTTGATAGGCCTTGTGCGTTAACACTTCAGTTGAACGGATTAATATATAGGGCCATCAATATCTTAAAGGGCCAAAAACTCATATTTTGGTTCTTTACAGGCCCATAATTTTGTTAACATTCAAATGAGTCAAATATGGAAAATCTTTACATTTGCTCATGCAATATACTTTTAGTCTCTATATAACAAACATGAATTAAAACTCATTACAAAGGAATGACATGAGAATAAATATAAATATGTTTTATTTCGTTTTTTTCATCAATTTTCGTTAAATCATTTATGTTGTGTTTCATTAATAAATTGCAACTACATTACATACATATTAAAGGTTATATTACTATAATTCAGTTAACCTTGTTTTCCAATATTTTTTACAACCATAGGTAATTAGCAAACCAAAAACAAAATTACAAAAGAAGGACGACTTGAGATCTTGATTCTTGGTTCCCTAGCTTCATCTTCATTCTTGATTTCTAAAATAATGCCGAGCAGCGAACTCGGAACTGTCAATTGAAAGTCAGATTATTAGCAAAATATGTTCATAAACATAAAGAAACAATTCACAACATAAGAGAACTTACATGGTACGATGACTTTGAAGACCTTCTTCTTGAACACTTAGGTAAATCCTAGTTGCCCTACTACCAGTATGTGTATCATTGGTAATGCAAGGGACTCCTACATTGTTCATGAGCAGATATTAAAAACTGTTGTCATTTAAAAACCTTAACAATTGCAGAAATTAACTAAACAAAAGATACAATACTTACCTTCATACTTAGAGACTCGCCAGAAACGAAAGATACAAAACACATGATCCGTTTTGTATGTCAGATGATACCCACCTTCTTGCCAAAGGTTGTTGAAGTATTGAACATAACCACCAATCATATGGCATAGAAGTTGTTCATTCCTGCAAAGATGAAACATGTGAACTAAGACTTCTCATTATCCCTGAATTTGTAATCCAGATGGCAAATAAGTTACAACAAAACTAATTTCCCATTGATCAATTTGATTACTAATCCATTGATCCTTGAAATCCTCCCATTTTTACTATCAGTAAAATTCTCTTCTTTTACTTGACCAAAATCAACAATGCAGCTATAGAAATCTAACATAAACCCAAAATCCAATCTTATGTGTAAGTGCTATTAATTGTAAGGATCATATAGTTGTATGATTATATATTTGTTCTATGGAAATAAATAAAAGTAAAAAAATACTAACCGTAAGAGTTGTTAGATGGAAGTAACTCTCTAGCAACATGGTGGAAATCTTCAAACATGTAAAACTTCTTCAGTGAATCTGGACTAATCTCCATCATGTCAGTCTTCTCTGTTAACTTTATCTGGTACGGATGATTTGTATTCCTCTCTTAAAGAATAGCAGAGATGACTTTGAAATTCCTTATAACATACCACTCACCATCATAGACGTGTCGTGGTATTTCAGGATTCCTCAAACCGGGAAGAATCATTAACTCTATTCTATCACCCTACAAAAATGGTTCCTTTTCTTAATTTAACCTAATTGACTAAGTAATCTACATATATAAATTGAAACGTCAATTTAAGAAAGTGAATTACCTCTACATCAGTGTAACGCCCCGACCGACATCTCTCCAGTGGGCCTCATATTCACCACCAGTCCATGGGCCCACCTTTCTTAATGGGCCTCACGTCCTCTAACTAGGCCCATGAGCCCATTAATACCTGACGGCCGGTTACCTACGTCCGGGAGGCTTAAAGACTTGTTTACCCACCCTACAAATCACCACATGATCTTTCCTTGTGTTTTGGCCTCACTCACACAGTTCCGACAACCACTTCCCGGAAGGTCACCCATCCTTTGACTACTCCAGCATAAGCACGCTTAACTGTGGAGTTCTCTCAGGATCCTTGACCGAAAAGATAAGTGCACATTGGTGACATAGGTGGCCAAATCAATTCATTTAAACCTCTCTGCAACTAGGGTCTCACAATTCTCCCCCACTAACAGACCGCAACGTCCTCGTTGCGCACAACGATCGTCACCCCCTGACAGTATAAGCCCACCACTCCACACTTGTCTGGGTTTGGCTCTGATGCCACTTGTAACACCCCGACCGCCATCTCTCCAGTGGGCCCCATATTCACCACTAGCCCATGGGCCCACCTTTCTTAATGGGCCTCACGTTCTCTCACTAGGCCCATGAGCCCATTAATACCTGACGGCCGGTTAGCTACGTCTAGGAGGCTTAAAGACTTGTTTACCGACCCTACAAATCACCACATGATATTTGCCTGTGTTTTGGCTTCACTCACACTGTTCCGACAACTACTTCCCGGAAGGTCACCCATCCTTTGACTACTCCAGCATAAGCACGCTTAACTGTGGAATTCTCTCAGGACCCTTGACCGAAAAGATAAGTGCACTTTGGTGACATAGGTGGCCAAATCAAATCATTTAAACCTCTCCGCAACCGGGGTCTCACAATCAACGAGTACCATAACCCTCTTCATAAAGAAATCACAAGTATGCCAAATACTTAAAACATTGATCCTTATGATGGAACTACTACTTCTTGGGGTAAAATCAGCTACTGCATCGATCTTCATGGTCGACATGAGTAAGGTTTTGTAAGATAAAATTTAAGTTGGAGTTAGGGTAGAATTTTTTCGTCTTCTTTGAGGTTATGTTAATGGAAGTCGAAAAAGAAGGTTTTTAATATAGTGAATATATGCGACTTTTGATATGTATCGTTCCGATGGTTAATAGGAAAAGAATAATGCTTTTTCGCAATATTAAAATATTTTAGATTCAATTGAGATCAATAAAAAATATATTAGTGTCTTCTGCTTTCCATATCAATCACATCATAGACTTTAGCTTCTGTGTAAATGTTGACCATTTGGTATACATATGTAAGATAAGTATATATTAGTGTTATTCTTTCAATGATCTATGAGCTGTTTGTAAATATATATAAGAGTGCATAAAAGTGATTAAAAATTTTTTAAGAATATTTGGTAAGTATAATAGTAACATATCATAAAATGATGTATTCAGTAATTAGGATTTAGAAAGAAATACAAATTACACTACATAACTACATTTTTCAATTATTTTCCTCATGATTTTTTGTTAATTGTTAATTTTTAAGAGATGTATTCAATCGAAAAACTGATCTATGCATAGGATAGAGTAATGCTAATCAACAGTCATTTTATTTTTCCTATGCAAAACATTTATTGGAACTTGGTTTTTCCTTTGTATGTTATTTGAACTCATTTTTAATAAGAATTGTATCAGCTAATCCACGTTTGATTTTGGGCTAATCCTGGGCCTTATTTATTTGTTTAATTAACCTTAAACCCATTAATTTCAATAATTTATAAATATTTAAAACAAAGCAAAATATATTAAAGGAACCGAAAATCCAAACAAAATAAATTCAACCAACCAAGGAAAGAGTTCTGAAAGGAATTACTAGAAAAACTTAGAATGTTTGTAAGCCCTGATAAATGAAAATTAGTCAAGTTTATGTTTCTCCTTCTCATCCTTTGTAGCAACCTTGACATCGTCTAGTTTAGCCATCTTACAACATTGCTTTTTGGATGTTGATGACTGAACATCTCATTCTTTCAGCTGGTTACTCGAATCTCTTTTTGATGATGGAGTTGAGGAAGTAGAGATACCTACTTCAGACATCTCTACACCATCGCTTATCATCAGCGAACCCTATAAATTATAAATTATGTAAGAGATGATATATGAATCCTAAACCGGATGTATATAGCATAATTTGATGGCATTACTATTGATAAAATAACATTTTAAAACTACTAACCTGATCAGCTGAGTAAAATGATGATTGATCAACATATGTATTTGATAAGGAGATTTCAGGGACATATGATATTTTCCCATCAGAAACTTGTGCAACCCTAGAAATGTCACAACTACCATGAATATGTTCGGGCTCGATGCAGAGAAGGAAAACAAATGCTTTCCCAACTAAAGTTTAATTTGAATCTACCAAATTTGTGGGATCTTCAAACTATATAAGCATTGAGTTAGTAATGTATTATGATGAAAATTTTATTTAGTATAATGTTTATAAATAATATACCAGATCAGATGATCCTTTACGTATGATTTCAGTTGCAGCCTTCCCAACGATTTCTTCAGCAAAACTGTCAAACATCATAATTCTTGTCTTACCAGTATGGTCCATGACATTAAGATGAATCCAAAACCTAAAATTATCAATAGTATACAAAATAAATCAACTTTCATCAGAATATAATAAAATTTTGTTAAAAAAAACTCACTTTGGAAAGACGCCTTTAGCGTAATCTACAGACCTCACACCAGAATCTTGGTATAGGTTTTGTTTTAACATATTATAGCTTAATGACGTCCTCCTTGATGAGTTTTTGTTGCATTTTTTACATGCATAATAGAACCAAGAATAGTCGGTATCATTTTCTTTAACCATACAAAGAGTGCGACACGATCCTAGCTAAAATCGTGTAAATGGACATGTGAGTAGAATGGATTGTAAGATAAAACAACTTCTTTCAAAAATAAACGAAAATATGAATAAACCTCAGTTGCTTGAAGTAGTTCCTCAATAGTCACGAAAATATGAGTAAACCTCAGTTGTCTGTAAGTTACCCACGACCGTCAATTCCAAACCATCACTGGTAAGGCTATTTACATAATATTGAAAATAAAATGATATTAGTTATAACATTTATAGAGTAGATAATTACTAATATTAGTCTTTTTCGGAAACATACCTTTTCTTAATGTCTTCAAACATCAGTATGGCCATATTAGTAAGCAATTGTGATGAGTCATAAGAATTAGAAACACTCCAAACATCTGAATTAGTGAATAAATATAGATGATTGTAATTGCGAAAGTCTTTTAGTCTGTATAGAGGATATATTTTGATGTAAAATATTATGTCACGTAAATTGTTATGTTACCGTTGAAAACATTGACTTTGGCAAATCGTATCAAACAAAATACAATACCATCCGTCAATTCTTGACATGATTGACTTAGTGATTCAGAAAATTTTTCCCACAGTGTACATAACACCCGAGTACCCCTAGTATAGCGAATAATTAATATTTGAAAATAGTAGAAATATGTCCTACCAAGTATTTTCATGAATTATTATTTTAGACTTGAAAATTTGTAAGCTTAATCGTTATTTCGCAAGTGAAAGTCGATCTTCTTGGTAGGCTTAGTAGAAGTAGGATTATCTTGAATCTCAACACAACCATCGACTTGGCCCAAAAAGTCTGCAATGTGAAAATTAAGAAAAATTAATAGTAGATTTTAACCAAACATTTAATTAAATTTAAAACTAATAAAAACATAACTAACCGAATAAATAACTCTTGTTTTGTTTCCCATTAAGAACGTCATTGTAACATATCGTTGGAAATATTTTCAATGCACCATAAAAAGGAGTTAAACCAAAAATAGAAATAATGATCCAAGAATTTGGGATTAAAAATTTATCAAAATTTTTGATATGCTTCTTTTTGATGTTAGCCGCAATCTTATGGCCCTATGAAAAATTCAAAGCAAAGAAACTTTAATATCAAACTTAGCAAATTAAAATCAATACTATTATAATGAACAATTGTTATAATTGTTACTTACAGAAATGTCGACCAAAAACATTTTGATTGTTTCACCAATTTTGGTGGAAACATGCTTCCAAATATGCAAAACCTTCACTTGAATACGCCAATTCACTTTGTAAGGTTTTAGCGCGTTAAGAGAAGTGATGGGGAGTGTAGCGGCTAACATCTTTTGATTCTCTAATTTTATTTAATCGTTTAGTTATGATAGGTATAAATAAGAATGAAGAAGACCAGCGGCGGGTTCGCCCTAATTCTCTCAAGCACAATCCCCGAGGAGCCCCAAAACCACCGCTAGTCTCTGTTTCTTGAAGATGGAGATCCCTTCCCGTCTTCGGTATTAGGTTATATTGATCATCGATAGTACCCAGCTACCTCTTGTGTGTTTCGAGAAGCTTTCACCGACGACTTGGTGTCTGTTTGGTCTCTTCCATGGTCACTATGGCTCATCTTGCTGAAGGTTCTAGTTCTCTTGAGGCGGTAGGTAGGAGCTCTTCTCCTCCTCGCCTGAAAAATCAGTTCGTTTTCCATGGACATAAGCTTCCACCGGAGCCGCCACCACCGCCCCCGGATCCAACGGACTCCTCACTGACTCCCTTGTCCAGCGAGCCACAAAAGGTTTACTATCTCCTTGTTGATTCGCTCCCTCGCTTCACCACTTCGTTGCTTCCTCAGGATTCAGATCTGAGATATCTGGTTACTCTTCACCAAACTCCTCCTAACTACACATGCTCACCAAGCCACTCTCCGTTTCTCCATCTGCCTTTCGCCATGGATGCTCCCTTTGACAGCTCTCCTCCGACAGATTCTCTGAATCTGAAACTGGTTCTTTCCAGTCCTTTCTTTACCTTCATGTCATTTGCTCTGCAGTTTGCTGCTCGTGCCCTAGAGTTTGGAGTTGCTTCCTCGATCTTCATCACCTCAAGCCCTCCTCCTCTTCCTTTTTGCTAGGTTATGCATATCTACTATTCTTTGAGCCCGATAAAGGTATCTTTTGTCGTGGACTGTATATGTACGTCCTTAAGAGGCACGTTTCTCGCCTTTGTGTGATCTTTTACTGCAGTATGCAGACTTACCTCCCATTTCGCTTTGAAGCTTGGTATTATTAAGTTCATGTTAATTCCTTTGTGGCAGATTGGAATAACTAACTTATTGTTATCTTATTGGTGAATCTAGTTGATTTCTCCTTTGTGGAGTACGTAATCCTCCCAAAATTTCCACTTGGGTCAAGTGGTATTGGTGCAAGGATGTTGGCGTCGAAGATCTTAACTTCGATGCTCATTCTATCTTCAGGCTCATCTATGCGGTGTCTTATCACCTTTGCATCTAGCCGATTTCTGATTGTAAAATCTGCACTTGTTGCGATCTCAATCCCGGGTATAAGATCAAAGTTTGTGTTCTATAACTCCCAAGGCTTCATTTCATTTTTAGCACTATTGGTAATGGCAGATCCTTCTTTGGCTTTAGTGGATTAAATGTGGTGTTTGCTCCTATCTTTTCCTTATATGTTGTCCGTCTTGTTCTCGTAGCAGCGGTCTTTTTAGCCGGTTTGGCTTTGTTGTCCTTTCCTTGGAACATGTACTCCTCTAATGGAGATTGAATGATTGATAAATATAAATCTTAGTTTGCCCAAAAAAAAGTATAAATAAGAATTTGTTTATTTATAGTGTAATGGTATTGTCATTGACATTTAGGTTAGGGAAGATTTTGAATCCCTTTAAGATTAGCGAATTTGATTTTTGATTATTACGAATATATTTAAAATAAGAATTAAAATAAACTTGCTTGCAAAATTTGTTATTGCTTTGGATAAAAATACAAAATCGTATATTGTGCTCATCAATTATAGGGTAGTTATGGTATCATCTTCCTTAATTTAAGATCTTAGTATTCAATTTTAATTATCATTAATTTTCATTAATCAAAACGAATAACTCTTGGAATCTTTAAGTCAATAATCAAATCCGAAATTAGGGTGGAATTTCCGTTTGCAACCTTATTGAGAATATACAATAATAGTTTTGAGATTAAAATCCATTAGAGCAAAGGTATATAGGGCCATGTATCCATTATAGCAAAGGTATATAGGGCCATGTATCCATTATAGCAAAGGTATATAGGGCCATGTATGTGTTGCGTTTATAAGGTCTTACCTAACGTAAATTATAACTAAGGCCCAAACAATTGTATGGTTAGTTATTAATTTAAACGGTGAGGATTAGAAGTTTCTTCTTCAACGAGCGACTGAGATTACAACATTAAATTTTCGGCCAAAAAATCAGACGGTGAGGAATAGAAGCTTCTACTTATAAAGGAACGGCGAAGATTAAAACATTTAGTTTTCGGGTTTGATTAGCGGGTCAAAAGATCCACACGTTTATCCGTATTTTGAGTTGTTTGGCAACAGTTTTTTTTAATATAATATAGTATTCATACGAAAATTTAATGTTTTTGTTTGGCAACATGGTTAAATCGATTTTCCTTTAATAATATATCAAGTTTTTCTGATTTCAGAAAAAAGTGCGACCATTACAATGCATTTTTTAATTATTATTTTTTAATATTAACTTAAAATTTAGTGATAAATAAAATCTCTTTCTGATGTACTATTCTTTGGAACTGATATTTCAATTTAAATATTTCTGGTTTATACGTTTTATATATAGGTAGATTTTGTTTGTACGCTATCAATTTAATCCGTTTTTATATAATTAAATGTTCTATTAATTATGAGTTCATAAATATGTACTAAATAAAAATTTTAAATATACTGAATTTAAAAAAAAAAACATTGATGAGGTAGATGCTGATGTGGATAACCTAGATGGAAAGAGAAATCTCCAATTATATATATAGATTAACTGAAAATTTAGTGATAAATAAAATCTCTTTGTAGTGTACTATTCTTTGGAACTGATATATGACTTTCAATATTTCTGGTTTATAAGTTTTATATATAGGCAGATTTATTTCTTACGCTACCATACATTTTTTTTCTTCCATTATAAATCTCATTAACACATTAAATCATTGGAAGTAAGATATTTTTTAAAAGCAAATTTTGTTGCACGCTAAATTATATATATATTTTTGTCATGCTAATTATATTACTAAAGCATTTTAATAATATTTCTTTTAGGATATTTAAATTTCATTTATTAATTTTTATTCGTTTTTATTTAATTAAATGTTATATTAGTTATGAGTCCATAAATACGTACTAAATAAACAAATAATTTGAATAAGTATAATTATTCAAGTAAAATTTGATGTCATTTAAGATCTCCAAGAAAATGACATAATTTGCTCAAGAAATGAAATTATTTGTATATCTGCAACATTGGACCAACTCTGAATAGACTGCATTAAGATATTAGTATAGACGATTCTGCAAAACAAAAATTGATATCATGGATTGGTGGATAAGAGAAGAGATAGAAAGCATGTAAAGGGATGAATTATTCTAAAGAATAGTTAGATCAAAACCGGAAAAAGTAGACCCAACCAACCGTTGCACAGCTCAAAATCAGTTGACATTTTAATCGGTTGATTGAACCCACAAATCGATCGATTAACTCATTCAATTGGTCGATTGAATCTACCAATCGGTCGATTGATCTAAACCAATTGGTTGATCCATTTGTTTGAGACCAACCTGTGAGATCTGTCAAAAATAATCGACCTCTCAAACAATCAATTAATTCTGTTTTTTTTTTGGACAAACTATGAATTTTCATTCAATTTAAGCGAGTTTTGCCTCTACTTGGAGAGGATACAAAAGGGTATAAGAAGCCTAACAAACAAAAAAAAAACATAACTCAAAGGGAGACATAAGGATAGAGGGGAGCTAACATGCTTAACCAAAGAAACAGCCAAATAAAGACAACGGTTACAAGAAACGATTACATCATTTGCTTCCACAGGGGTCTTCAAACCACGAACGTCCTCTAGCGGTGAGAATGTGACAGAACGGTGAAAGACATAGCCACCAGATAGGGGAACTTCAAAGACGTTGGAGGACCATCGACCCATATCACAGAGACATGAGAAAGTGAGCCTAGCTACACCGAAGAAGATCTTCATCCCTACAATAAACCTTTTTCCACCAAAAGGGAATTTGATAGAACATAAAACTCCACAAAGGAGTAACCATGACACAGAATACGAAATTACAACCAAGGCAAACAAACCAAGGAAGCCTTGGAATCTACCATTACATTCACATAGGCTACTATGACCAGAATAGGAACACAAGTCCATCAAATGAGGCTAATGATTCTATTATCCAACCTATATATCATATAGATTAATGGGAAAGAGATTAAAAATCCGAAATCAAACCTGATAGAAACGGGAACATGTACATGACCAGAATAGAATCTGCATACTACAGTAAGGGAAGTGTCACCAGAGGACACAACTAAAGGTGTCAAAGCACCAAAAGAAACCACCAAAGAGCAAGAGCTCAAATCTACAAACTGAAGGAACAGAGACGACGAGGGTGTGAGGGAATACTTCGTTTCTGGTCCATGATACACATCATATTTACAGCTTTATTAAGGGTTTTATTATCCTTTTTATCATGTTTCAATTGTATTTTCATTGTGTTTTGTTGCATTTAGTGTTTAAATGAGTCTTCTTGCTTTTTAGAAGTCATATAGTGTCTTTGAGTGTGTTTTAGTGTGTTTTGGGTGTCTTTTAAGTTATTTCAGGTTAAGATAATAGAAGACACATGTTTGAATGCAAAGTGGAGGATTGATGATGCATATCCAGTCCGAAGTCCCTCAAAGATCGACTCAGATGAAGGCTGGAACTTGTGATATAGCTTTGAAGCTCTGAACAACAGTGATAGGAAATCGAATTAGCTTTCCAACGGTGGTGTTTTCAGGCCAATCAGAGTTATGGTTCATGAGTTATGACTGATTTAGTGAGAGTATATCCATACAGGACGAAGATAGAAGCCATCGAGAATTCCAATCGACCAACAGGTCGGTTGACAGGTCGATTGGATTGAAACAGACGCCAAAAACAAGTTTTCAATCGACCATACAATCGACCGGTTGGATATAAAGACGTTGGGTTTGACCCGGTTTATCTCGAGTTGACCTGGATCGATTTCTTATATTATATAAATGTTTCAAGGCCTAAAATTATAGCTCTTATGCTATGTTTTAAGGTTCTTCTTTGGATTTTGTAGTGAATCTTTAAGTTTTAATATAATTACTTCTTCCTTTTCTTAATCTACAATCTCTAATCATGATTTCACAAAGACCAAACACATTACTTTGTGCTTTGACCATGAGTGAGTAGTCATTTTGAATCTTTGGGTTAGGTAGATTAGGAGGATTTTGGAGTTGGGTTATGGAGTTGGGTTATGGAGTTTAGGACTAGATAGTTTAAGATCCTTGCTTATTGGTTGTTAATAAGGCTAAATCAACTTTGTTAATGTTGATTTAGAGCTTAGGAGTTTCACGCCCGGAAGGTGTTTGATGAAATTCCCGAACCAAAACTTTTAAGTGCTTTACGCTCCTTGCCATTGGAAAAAATGTTGATTAGGATGTTTAGTGGCTAGATAGACTTGTTATTAATGCTTGTTGATCATTTAATTGCCTTTGGAAGAAGTTGATGATTATTTGATTAGTAAAGTGATTATTGTCATGGAAATGGATTAGTCTAGTTTAGTGTCTATGGCATAAGGATTAATGCTTGTTTGAAGTTTTTAGCTCCATAATTCGCTTCTTTATCGCTCCTAGTCAATTACCTTAACCCGAGGATTCGTCTTTAATTATTGCTTAGTAATATTCTTTTCCCGCTTTGTTTCAATTCGAATCTTGTTAGTCTTTTGATATTGCTTTCTTTCATCTTGTTTTGCATTGCATGATTTAAATTGCATTGTTAGTTACATTTAGAAATCAAAACTCATCTCTTATTAAGCTTAGATTAAACAAATTTGTGTATTCTTGGTGTGTTAATTAATTGCTCCTTGAGGTTCGATAATTTAATTGATCGGGTAAAAATTGCTACATCAATTTGGCGCCGCTGCTGGGGAGCAATATCAATTAGCCATTAGGATTTAATTTTTGCTTGAGACTAAGCCATTTACTTTTCGCATATGATTAGATTCACACATCTAGTTGAGATGATGAGCTCTCTTTGGTTTGTTGTTACTAACTTGTCTTCTTTGATTCTCTTGTGCTTTCGAAGGTACTCAAATCAAAATAAGAAGAATGGGAAGACAAGGTCATTTAAGGTGTTGGATGTGGACATTCGCACTAACACTATTCAAGCTCCACAACCTCAAGATTTGAGAGTAAATCCAACTTATGCTCGAGAGGAGACAACCACAATAGGAAGTTTTGATGTTCCTCATTGTCATGAGTCAAGATATGGAATCCGACCTCCTCCAATAGAAGCCAATGCTTATGAAATCAAGCCAAGTTTGATTAGATTGATTCAAGGCTCTCAATTCTTGGGACTAGCTATGGAGAATCCATATGATCATTTGGACTCCTTTTTGAGGTTGTATAGCACATTTAGGATTGGAGGTGTGCCCGATGATAGTATCAAGCTCATTTTGTTTCCATTTTTCTTGGAGAAAAAGCAAGCCGATGGGAGAGAGCAATACCATCACATTTGGTCAACTCTTGGGATGACTGTAAGAGGACATTCCTTCTCAAGTTCTACTCTAAGCAAAGAACGGCCAAAGTGAGGAAGGACATATTGGGCTTTGAGCAAGGTATCAATGAAAGTTTCTATGAAGCATGGGGAAGACTTAAGGGATATACTCGAGATTGTCCTCATCATGGATTCAACAAGGAAGTTATCCTTAGTATTTTATATAGGGGAATTAGTAAGGAGCTAAAATGGAGATTGGACGTTGCTAGCAACGGAAGTTTTGTAAATCTCACAATCGAACAAGGAGAGTTACTTGTTGAGAATTTGGCGGAAAGCAATCAAAGGTGCAATGAGATATGTGATCAATCGTCTCTAGAGATACCACAAGACGATTACACATGGAGATATTCACAGGAAATATTATGCCAAGTTCAACAAGAGCAAGGATTTCAACCAAGTCCTCAATTCACAAACCAAGGACAATCTTATCTTCAGCTCCTCCTCAAGATAATGAAGTGAATTCCATGTTGAAACAAGTTTTAGAATGCGAAACTAAGGATTATATGGATTTTGGTAAGAGGTGTATCGATATGCACAACAAGATAGATGAGATGTACAATGCTCTTAATGGTAAGATCACTAGCTTGGCTTCTCAACATGAAGATATGAAGAGTAAGAAAGTGACTAGAGACTTGACTTATCAACATGAAGAGAACAAAGTTGTTAATGTGAGGAATAAAGAGACCATAAAGCTTGATGAAAACATCATGGATTGTGAGTGTCTAGCCTCTTTAGTTGATGAGTATAAATACAATGGTGAAGAGGAGTATTTAGGTAAAGCTAAAAGATGCCTTGAAGCCAACAAGAAGAAGAAGAAACAAACCCACCCTCCCAACTATGTTCCTTCCTCTAACACCATGAGCTTGCTTCCCTTGAAGCTAATAGATGGAAAAATTGAGTATAAGGTGAAGTGTAAGGGTTCTTCTACTCCTTTTGCAAGTGTCAAAGCAAGAATCCAACCCGAACTTCAAAACGACCAAGATAGACTTCAAGAGTTCCTCTCAAGGGTCATCACCATCAACCTCAATGGTGTAACACGGTCCAACCATTCCAATCTCCACACTCTTTCAACCCCTCCAACTAGCCTACCAAGGAGTTCCACTCCTCCTCTCACTCTCCTCCCTAAGGTTCACAACTAGGGCCAAGGTATGGCTTCACCTTTCATTGTATATACCGTTTTAAGTCTTATTTTAATTTCTTTTTTTGTTAGTCTCTTCCTCATCCTTTTATCACACCGAGACGGTGTGAATTAAGTTTGGGGGAGGGACTAGGTATCTAATGATGTGTTTTGTTTTGTTTTTTATTCTCTTGAGTCTTGCATTTGTTAATAGCTTTGTTTTGAGAAAAATCAAAAAAATTTGAAAATTTTGAAAAATTCAAAAACATGCATGTAGTTTTGCATAGTCATTTCTATCTTTAGGATTGAGTCTAGTAGCATATAGCTTGCATTTGCACAAGCATTGGAAGTGATGATTCATATGCCTTGTTGAAATTCAATCTTATGACTGAAATTAAAGCCCTCGATCATGGTTCATTGTTGCTTGATCATCTTGGAAAGAAATGAAAATTCATGCTTAGACCTTTGCATTCTTTGAGAGAAATCTCTTCTTGTGTGAAACTTACATGATCTTTGAAGCATCGCTATGTATTTGGACTTAATTTGAATCTAATTCTCTCGCTTATGGTTTTTGAATGCATTCTCATGGTAAATTCTTCTTAATCGAATCATATACCCTTTCACCACTCTATTGAATGATTCGAAAGTCCCTTTACCCTTAACCCTTACCTTTCATTTCAACCCTTGAATTGATTTTGTGAGTGAGGCCTCTTCTTGATAATGCTATAGATTGTGAAATCTTGAGAGAATCGAGAACGACAAGGCATTAGCTCTTGTTTTTAGCTAGTATTTGGAACATTATGAGCTAGCTATTGGTTAGGGAATGAAAGAGTTAGGTGGTTAGATTGTATATTTGGGTTGGGTTTGGGAGAAAGAAGAAAAAGAAAAGGATGGAATAAGAAGTGTTAGCCTTTATTCATTGAGTTTAAAAGGAGTCCCTAGGGAATTAAAGTTATAAGAAAGGAAGCTCTGGACCTAAGTAAAAGAAAGAATTGGGTAAGATAGTCTCCAAAAAAGGAAAAGTTTTGCAAAGGTTGACAAAGAAAGTTGGATTAAATAAGAGTTTAGTGTTTAAAGAAAGGGTTCCCTAGGTGGCTAATGAATAATAAGGTTTTGATCATGAGGGTTGTGTTTTGATAAGAAAAGAGACCAAAAGTGTCCAATGGGTGTGGTTTGAAAAGAAAAAAAGAAAAAGGTTTGCAAAGGGTAGAAATTAGGATCCTATATCTAAGATGGGTAGAACAACAAGAGCTAATCTTTGTATGCATAAATTGTTCTTGGTCTTAGATGGATTTCATGATTGTCTAGCATTCATTTCAGTTGAGAGTTAGTCACCCAAAGAAACAAACAAACAAAGCCACCTCAAAAAGCCTTTACCCTAAACCGATTGAGATTGATTCACTTACCATTTGCGAGACCGCGCCAAACACTTTAATGAATGTTAAAGATATGTTTCAACTTGATTATGAGTCTTTGCTAATGGAATGAGAATGAACTAGAAGATTGCATTAACTTAGGCATGAGAAAATATTTGAGAGTACGATGATTGATTGAAGCACCTTTGAAACTATCTTTGAAGACTTTGTGATACGATTTAGTACAGAAATTAACAAGAACAATGTAACAGAAAGATATTTATTTATTATTGGATCAAAAAAATACAAACTTGAGAGACTTAGGTACCTCTCCCACCCCTTTCACAAGACGATACCAATTTCTTGGATACTAGACTCCAAACTACTACTACTATCTTTATACAGCTTCTCACACAAAGCCGTTAGACCCTAAAGCAAGTAGTCAGCTGCCAGCTAGCAAACTAACCACAGTTATTCCATAACTAAGGTAATCAAAAGATTAACTAAGGTAGAGACCTCTCATCCTAATCTCTACTTCCTTCTCGAAGCTTCTCTTTGTTGTCTTTAAGCCTGATGGGCTTGAACTTGGGTTCTGGCCTTGTTCCTTCTCTTATCCTGGTGCAGAATGGGAGGTCGCTGGCCCAACAATGTATCATTACCGCCCCCTTTGTAATTCACCTTGTCCTCAAGATCAAATGTTGGGAACTGACCTTGAATGGTTGATCCCCATTCCCAGGAGTTCTCATAATCCGGTAGGTCCTTCCATTGAATGAGAACCTCCTGCTGACCTGAGACTGGGTGTTGTCTGAAGCCTAGAACTGCCTCTGGTTCCACGTTCAAGATTCCTTCCTCAGTGAGTTGAGCCGGAACAGACACCACCACTTGCTGATTCCCCACTGCTTTCTTTAACTGGGATACATGGAATGTAGGGTGTATTTTAGCCTCTGTTGGCAACTTCAGGCGGTAAGCCAGCTTCCCCACGCGTGCTTCCACCTGATATGGTCCATAAAAGCGAGCAGAGAGCTTTTCATTAACACGGCGAGCTAGTGATTTGCGTCTGTAGGGCCTCATTTTCAAGAAAACCATGTCTCCCACTGCGAACTCAACCTCCCTTCTATGCTCATCTGCTTTCTTCTTCATCCTGTGTTGAGCCTTGTGTAAATGGCTTTTGATGAGAGCTAGGGCTGCATCCCTCTCCTTCAATTGTTGTTCCAACCCAACATTAGAAGTAGACCCGTCCTCATATTTTACCAAGGTTGGAGGTTCCCTGCCATATACTGCCTGAAATGGAGTCATATGAATAGAAGAATGGAAGGACGAGTTGTAGCAGAGTTCTGCCCACGGTAAGAACTGAACCCAAGTGCGTGGTTGATCCCCTGCTAAACATCTCAAATACGACTCCAGGCTTCTGTTGGTTACTTTTGTCTGCCCATCCGTTTATGGGTGGTAGGCAGTACTGAAGCAGAGGCTTGTTTCTGCCAACCTAAAGACCTCCTTCCAAAACTGGCTTGTGAAAACCTTGTCCCTGTCCGAGACGATTGTCCTTGGAAATCCTTGGAGCTTGACAATCTCTTGTATGAACAGATTGGCTACTTCAGTTGCTGTAAAGGGGTGCTTGAGCTTCAAAAAATGGCTGTACTTGGATAGGCGATCCACCACAACCAGCACCGCATTGTAGCCTCCTGATTTGGGCAAGCCTTCTACAAAGTCCATGGATATGTCCTCCCAAATTCTTTGAGGCACTGGCAAGGGCTGCAACAGACCCCCCGGAGAGAGAGTGGAGTATTTGTATCGTTGGCATACCTGACAAGCCGCGACGTACTGCTTGATGTCTTGCAGCATACCTGTCCAGTAGAACAGTTCGGCAATGCGTTTTTGCGTCTTTAACACGCCCCCATGGCCTCCAAGTTTTCCATCATGGAACTCCCTCATGATTAATCCAGTAATAAGAGACCCTTTTGGTATTACCAGCTTTCCCTGTCGCAGCAGCCTCCCTTGTACCATCGAGTAATCCGGATGAGTCGCCTTATCTGCTGACAATTCCTTTATGACTTTCTGCAATTCGGGGTCTCTGTCCACTGCTACGCATATCTCTTCCAGTTGAATGGCAGCAGGAACGGATAGAGCGAACAAGGATGGCACCACTTCCTTTCTCGACAAGGCATCAGCTGCTTTGTTTTCCAATCCTGGCTTGTAGTGGATGTCAAAATCGAACCCCAACAGTTTAGTCAACCACCTTTGATACTCCATATTGATTTCACGCTGCTCCAACAAGAACTTGAGACTTTTTTGATCCGTCCTCACTAAAAACTTCCTTCCTAGGAATTGCAAAGACAATTGCCATGAGTCTCTGTCTGTCTGTCAAGGAGTGGCTGTAGTAGGCAATTGGCTTATCCCTTTGCATGAGCACTGCTCCCAAGCCGCTTCCGAAGCATCAGATTCCACCACAAATAGCTTAGAAAAATTTGGAAGAGCAAGTACTGGGACTGTGATCATGGCTGTCTTGAGTCGCTGAAAAGCCTCCCTGGCCCTTTCACTCCACCCAAACTGATCCTTCTTTAGCATTTCTGTTAAGGGCCTGGCTATATCCCCGAACCCCTTCACAAACTTGCGATAGTACCTCGTGAGTCCAAGAAACCCTCTCAAAGCCTTGATGTTGGTTGGTTCTGCCCATTCCACCATGGCTTTGATCTTTGCCTGATCTGCTGCTACTCCCTGCGCTGAGATCACATGGCCCAAGTACTCCACCTGCTGGCTGCCAAACTGGCACTTCTTTCGGTTGGCATACAGCTCGTTGTCCTGTAGAACTTGAAGAACTGCCTTTAAATGGTGTTGATGTTCTGCCGAAGTCTTGCTGTAGACGAGGATGTCGTCAAAAAACACCAATACAAACTTGCGCAAGAAGGGCCGGAATACCTCATTCATTAAGGACTGAAAGGTAGCGGGAGCATTGGTTAAGCCAAATGGCATAACCAAGAACTCATAATGGCCATCATGGGAGCGAAAAGCGGTTTTGTGCACATCCTCTACCTTGACCAAAATTTGATGATAGCCAGAGCGCAGATCAAGCTTAGAAAATACATGTGCTCCATGTAATTCGTCTAGAAGCTGGTCGATCATTGGAATGGGGTAGCTGTCCGGAACTTTGGCCTTGTTAAGAGCTCTATAATCTACACAGAATCTCCAGCTGCCGTCTTTCTTCTTCACCAACAAAACCGGACTGGAAAAAGGGCTTGCACTCTCCCGTATGATCCCTGCTGCTAACATCGTCGTGATCTGCTTCTCCAGTTCCGCCTTTTGTGCCTGAGGGTAGCGAAAGGGCCGGACGCTCACCGGTTCTGAGCCTGCCTTAAGGTTGATAGCATGCTCCTCCCCCCTAGAAGGTGGTAGGCCTTGAGGTTCCGCAAACACTTCAGCAAACTCCTCGAGTAGTGGCAGTACAACGTGGTTTGGTGGGTATTGAGTCTCTGATGTACTATGATGTAGGCCATTGAATTCCACCAACATTCCTTCTCCTTCACGCTTAATTGTTTTCCATAAACTGCGCAGCGATACCGCGGTATTGGTAAGGCTGTGGTCTCCTCGCAATGTCACTGCCTTGTCTCCGACTGAGAACTTCATAACTTGCTCCTTCCAGTTCACTTTCATTTCTCCCAATGTCTCCAGCCACTGCATTCCCAGGATAACGTCGATGCCTCCTAAATCCAGAGGAAGAAAATTGGTAATCAAAGTATAGTCTGGCAATTCCAATTTCACGCCTTGACACACTCCTGATCCGCGCACCAACAAGCCAGTACCCATACGAACCCCATACTCCTTGGTTCCCTTGGTTGTGATGTCGAGACGTGACGCCACCGTGTGAGAGAGGAAGTTATGCGAAGCTCCACTGTCAACTAGCACCTGAACGTCGTCCTGACAGATTTGGCCCCGTAGCTTCATCATACAGGGAGAAGATATACCCGCCGCAGAATGGAGCGAGAGCACAGCACACTCCGTGATTTCCTCCGTGGTCTCTGGTAGCGAGTTGTCAGCGAGCTCTTCATCCTCACGCACCCCTTCGTCGCCCTCATTGACCAACAGAACTAGTAGCTCATTTCTCTTACATTTGTGGTTGATGTGGTAGCGCTCATCGCAACGAAAGCATAAGCCTTTAGCACGCCTCTCGTTCGATTCGGCGTCTGTCAGCCGACGATATGGTGGTCGCCGATTGTCATTAGGTCGATGAGTGGAAGTGTTAGGTTTGTCGACCGAAGGTTTATGCGACGCCGTTTGAGTCTCCTGAAAGGAAGGCTGTTTCGGAAAAGACGAAAAAGCCCCTCCACTGGTGCTTTGGCTGCCACGTGTTGTCACGCGTTCCACACCAACCCGAGGTGTCGTTTTGTGGAAATACTCCGATGAACTGTCCGTTGGTGAGTCGCCGGACCAATCTTCCACCTTTCGAGCCAAGCTCATCATTTTCTTCCGCGAACGCGGCTCGAACATCTTCACCCCTGCTCTAATCTTCGGTTTTAACCCGATCATGAAAGCCATCTCCAAAACTGTCTCTGAAATTTCCGGAGCACTCGCAGCGAGTGCTATAAAATCCTTACAGAACTTGGTTGTGGTGTCGTCCTGCCGGAGGAGTAACAGTCGTTCACCTGCTGACAAGTCGTGTGTAACGGAAAAATTTTCAAGGACCCGATCCTTCATCTGTTCCCAGCCGAGGAACGGATTGCATTCACGTTCCCAACGGTACCAGACGAGAGCGTCGCCATCAAAACACATCCGCACAGCGCGGAGCTTCTCCTCCTCGGAAAACTCACTCATTTCAAAGTACTGTTCCACGCGGTGAACCCAGCCGTCGGCGTTAGACCCATCGAACAGAGGGATTTCGATTTTGCGTGTTAATGGTTCGTTTTTGTCGTGCGCCTCTGCTACAGCGAGTGTCGGCCCCGTCGTAGTTGTCTGCGTCGTCGCTGGCGGCAGACTCTGTGTGAACAGCCGTTGTGCGACTTCGGTTGTTGGCGCCGCGACGCCTGAGTTCAGAGGTTCTTCACTGGTGCCTGGTTCGGTGACCCATGAGCGCCGTTCTTCCCCCATCAAACGTTTCTGGAGCAGCTCCAAGATATCCAACTTCCCCATCTGCTTTTCCATGGCGTCAAGCTTCTCGAGCTGCTTCTTCATCTCCTTAACATCGTCTTCCAACACAGTGATTTTCTGGATGTCCTGTTGCATCGCTTCCACGGTCTTCTCCATCTGGTCCATTTTTGTTGGCCCCATGATGCAGTGATTTTCCCAGAATCTTGTATGCTCTGATACCAAGTTTGATACGATTTAGTACAGAAATTAACAAGAACAATGTAACAGAAAGATATTTATTTATTATTGGATCAAAAAGATACAAACTTGAGAGACTTAGGTACCTCTCCCACCCCTTTCACAAGACGATACCAATTTCTTGGATACTAGACTCCAAACTACTACTACTATCTTTATACAGCTTCTCACACAAAGCCGTTAGACCCTAAAGCAAGTAGTCAGCTGCCAGCTAGCAAACTAACCACAGTTATTCCATAACTAAGGTAATCAAAAGATTAACTAGGGTAGAGACCTCTCATCCTAATCTCTACTTCCTTCTCGAAGCTTCTCTTTGTTGTCTTTAAGCCTGATGGGCTTCAACTTGGGTTCTGGCCTTGTTCCTTCTCTTATACTGGTGCAGAATGGGAGGTCGCTGGCCCAACAATGTATCACTTTGGTTTGAATCATTTGCTTGATATTTTGTGGTTATTGAATTCCTCCTTCAAGCTTCTCTCTTGGCCTTTATTTAGATTGTTTGCTTGAGGACAAGCAAAAGGCAAGTCTGGGGGAGTTGATACACATCATATTTACAGCTTTATTAAGGGTTTTATTATCCTTTTTATCATGTTTCAATTGTATTTTCATTGTGTTTTGTTGCATTTAGTGTCTAAATGAGTCTTCTTGCTTTTTAGAAGTCATATAGTGTCTTTGAGTGTGTTTTAGTGTATTTTGGGTGTCTTTTAAGTTATTTCAGGTTAAGATAATATAAGACACATGTTTGAATGCAAAGTGGAGGATTGATGATGCAGATCCAGTCCGAAGTCCCTCAAAGATCGACTCAGATGAAGGCTGGAACTTGTGATTTAGCTTTGAAGCTCTGAACAAAAGTGATAGGAAATCGAATTAGCTTTCCAACGGTGGTGTTTTCAGGCCAATCAGAGTTATGGTGCATGAGTTATGACTGATGTAGTGAGAGTATATCCATACAGAACGAAGATAGAAGCCATCGAGAATTCCAGTCGACCAACAGGTCCGTTGACAGGTCGGTTGGATTGAAACAGACGCCAAAACAAGTTTTCAATCGACCATACAATCGACCGGTTGGATATAAAGACTTTGGGTTTGACCCGGTTTATCTCGGGTTAACCCGGATCGATTTCTTATACTATATAAATGTTTCAAGGCCTAAATTTATGGATCTTATGCTATGTTTTAAGGTTCTTCTTTGGATTTTGTAGTGAATCTTTAAGTTTTAATATAATTACTTCTTCCTTTTCTTAATCTACAATCTCTAATCATGATTTCACAAAGATCAAACACATTACTTTGTGCTTTCATGACCATGAGTGAGTAGTCATTTTGAATCTTTGGGTTAGGTAGATTAGGAGCTTTTTGGAGTTGGTTTATGGAGTTGGGTTATGGAGTTTAGGACTAGATAGTTTAAGATCCTTGCTTATTGGTTGTTAATAAGGCTAAATCAACTTTGTTAATGTTGATTTAGAGCTTAGGAGTTTCACGCCCGGAAGGTGTTCGATGAAATTCCCGAACCAAAACTTTTAAGTGCTTTACACTCCTTGCCATTGGAAAAAATGTTGATTAGGATGTTTAGTGGCTAGATAGACTTGTTATTAATGCTTGTTGATCATTTAATTGCCTTTGGAAGAAGTTGATGATTATTTGATTAGTAAAGTGATTATTGTCATGGAAATGGATTAGTCTAGTTTAGTGTCTATGGCCTAAGGATTAATGCTTGTTTGAAGTTGTTAGCTCCATAATCCGCTTCTTTATCGCTCCTAGTCAATTACCTTAACCCGAGGATTCGTCTTTAATTATTGCTTAGTAATATTCTTTTCCCGCTTTGTTTCAATTCGAATCTTGTTAGTCTTTTGATTATTGCTTTCTTTCATCTTGTTTTGCATTGCTTGATTTAAATTGCATTGTTAGTTACATTTAGAAATCAAAACTCATCTCTTATTAAGCTTAGATTAAACAAATTTGATTATTCTTGGTGTGTTAATTAATTGCTCCTTGAGGTTCAATAATTTAATTGATCGGGTAAAAATTGCTACATCAGTCCAGCAAGGGAGTCACAAACAAAAGCTACACTTCCGTCGATGAGCATAACGGGACAAGGTGGTGGCAAACTTTGGGAGGAAGGAACCAGGGAACATAAGACTACACTGCCATGGATCTGAGCCGGCGAGGGATCGGGAGGGTCCAGAGGATCTCGCGGATCTGGCGGGGAAGGAAGATAGGACGACGAGGTCGGCGCCGATGGAAGCTTCAGTTCGAGAGAGGAAAACGAATCAGTTAGAAGCAAAGGGTAGTATCGAATAGAAGTTATTAAAGAAAACCAAGCCATTGAGACCGAAAAGCAAAAAACGCTATTAATATTGATCAAGATCTTATTGAGTATGTCAAGATATAATCGACCATTATATTCTACATTATATTGGTCTATTCTATATTGACTAAGTTTAGATAGTATAGACCACTAGGCTCGTCTCTACATTGGTCTATACTATACATACGGGGGATGTTAAAATAGATTAGCATCTATATATATAAAGTTAGCTTTTTCTCTCTTCTCATGATGCCACCTAAGCATCCACGTAAGCCACATTTTGTTTTACATTAAAATAAATTTTAAACATTCATTTAGTGCATATTTATGCTACTTATTTAATTAATAGAAAATTTATATAAATAAAAATAAATTATGTAAATAAATGAAATGTTAAATAAGAAATACTTTCATTTTTATTAGTTAGTGGTAATAATATAATTCAACTTTCATTTTAAATTGATCATAGTTTAAAATTTTAAATGTGTTACTGAGTTTAAGAATGTATGTAAATTTTAAATTTATGGTAGAATAAAAATAACACTTATGTAATTGTATATATAAAATTTTAAAGGGAAAAATAAAATTGAAAGTGAAATATTAGTTTATAACATGATCAATAAGAAAATGCTTTTAATCTAAATTTAAATATTGAAAGATAATAATTCAAGAGAAAATAATATAATATGTTTTGAAAATCAATTAAAATAAATAAAATATCACAATATGAATAAAAAATTAACAAAAAAATTATAAACCTCCCGCGCGCAGCGCGGGTCAACTGCTAGTTTTTTATATTGTTAGCTTCCCTTGTAAGCTTATCTCTTATCCCACCTATTTATATGTGTGGTTGTAAACCTAATGATGTAAGAAGAGTAATTCTCTCTCTTTTCTATTCCTGGTTACTATTCATCCTCTCTCCCAATCTCTTTCTTATTCTTGTTACTCAAATCTTGCATATCTCTCTCTTCTTATTCCGCTTAATTCAACAATAAATAGCGGAAAAGCTGGAGAGGATGCCGGAAAACACGCTGGAATGAACTCTGTTAGCTGCTGAGAAGACCCCAGAAGACAGAGGGCAACGTCGATTAGGAGAGGAGAACATCGGAGAAGCTATTCCGATAGGGAAAGTCCATTTGAGATCTCCTCTTACGGCTCCTCGAAAAGCGTGTCTAGGATAAACTAGGGCGAATTCTTTTTTTCCTTCAAATAGTGTTTCATAACAATCGATTAATTCAAAACTATGTAAATCAACCTTTGATTCATCAGTTTTTGCAAATTGAAAAGGATATTAGCCCGGTTAAAACCCAAAATTGGTTTGTCCTTGTAACATACCCGATTTTAATTTTTATTCTTCTTCTTTTCTATTAATCATTAACGTCTTCTATAACTTCTTCTTCAAACATAGACAACTATCTCAATTCTTGCTTGTATTTGTAAATTTGAAGCTCTTTCTCCCTTAATGTTTGTCAGTTAAAAAATTTATATGTGTGGTTGTAAACCTAATGATGTAAGAAGAGTAATTCTCTCTCTTTTCTATTCCTGGTTACTATTCATCCTCTCTCCCAATCTCTTTCTTATTCTTGTTACTCAAATCTTGCATATCTCTATCTTCTTATTCCGCTTAATTCAACAATAAATAGCGGAAAAGCTGGAGAGGATGCCGGAAAACACGCTGGAATGAACTCTGTTAGCTGCTGAGAAGACCCCAGAAGACAGATGGCAACGTGGATTAGGAGAGGAGAACATCGGAGAAGCTATTCCGATAGGGAAAGTCCATTTGAGATCTCCTCTTACGGCTCCTCGAAAAGCGTGTCTAGGATAAAGTAGGGCGAATTCTTTTTTTTCCTTCAAATAATGTTTCATAACAATCGATTAATTCAAAACTATGTAAATCAACCTTTGATCCATCAGTTTTTGCAAATTGAAAAGGATATTAGCCCGGTTAAAACCCAAAATTGGTTTGTCCCTGTAACATACCCGATTTTAATTTTTATTCTTCTTCTTTTCTATTAATCATTAACGTCTTCTATAACTTCTTCTTCAAACATAGACAACTATCTCAATTCTTGCTTGTATTTGTAAATTTGAAGCTCTTTCTCCCTTAATGTTTGTCAGTTAAAAAATTTCTACTTCCTTTTACCTTTTTCACAAGGTAACATTTATATCTCTCATCTGATTTATCAATTTACCAAGGTTTGCTTATTTTTAAAATTCATGTTTAGGTCGATTTCCCATAGCTTGATTTTGTATTTTTATTTTTTTACTTTTTGAACCATGGGTAGTGATAATTAGTGCTTATTTTGCAAGATTAATTGAGAAATTTTGAGTTTTGATGGCTTAGGATTCATTAAAAACATGTTAAATTTGGGATTTTTTTAAAATTTATTTGTCTTGCTTTTGCAATGTTGTAGACACTAGATTACTTCATGTTTAGTTCCCATTCATTATTGACAAGTTTTTCAAAGATGAGATTTTTGAGTAATATTGAGATTATGACTGAGTTGTGAAAGTTGTTTGAAGTTGTGGTCTGTTATTTCTTTGTATGATTGTTTGGTATTGTCATTGGTTATGCTAGCCTTTTTGTTAAAATGTGACTGTTTGAGAATTGAACTTCAAATTTTTTTGAATAAACATTCTCTTGTCACTTATTTGCCTTTGATTCCTATTAAGGTATAATAATGGAAAACTAATGCCCCTCAGACCCCAAGTGAGAAGAAACCTTTTCAAGCGATCTCTAACTTTCATATCCATCCAACCCGTTTTGCGGATAGACTTTTGCTCCAAAAGTGGGGATGCTTGAAATATTTGATGAGCTTTTCATCAAGATGGGACTTAAGGAGATTGCATAATTGAATTGACCAACTTATCTCAGTCCAACCATTGACTTTTTGTGCAGCATGGAGTATAAGTTCACGAATTCAAGGGTCCCTGTTGCTAGTGAGGGTGTTATCAACTTCAAGAACAAGTCTTAAGCTTACTCAATATCAATCCCCGACATGTGTGAAGCATATGGCATTAAGAACAAGTCTTCCTTGAGCTTTCCCTAGTTTGGGCAGATTAGTCTTCGCTGGAATGTGCTAGCGGATGTGTTAGTAGTGAACGAGGATGAAGATGTCTTGGGGAATAAGGTAACATATGATATTTGGGATAATGTAAAATACATGTGTGTCTTGGAAACCTATATTCAGGGTTACAAGAAGACCATGGCTAGAGAAAAGACAAAGATTTCCTATATTGGTAATATGCCTACCTGTCTTAAATATCTCTACGTTTTCTCCATGCAGCTCCCAAGCCTACTTCTATTACAAGCACTTAGTAACCACATTAACATTTAGGCTCAACAATGATCCCAATCACTTCATCTACAGGCTCATGGACAAGGAGAAAAACAAAAGAGAGAGCGTGCTTCCTTCAGTTGAGCTTACCACGTTAGTGTTTCATGATGATGTTGAATTCTTAACAAGCAACGACGAATGTCGAATGGCACTTGACCAATCATTGGAGGTTCAAGCACCTTCAGCCTTACCAAACCAAGATGATCCTTACAACCTCAACACTGCTTATGAGCTTCCCAAATTCAAAAAATTTCAGCCAAAGACCAAGACGGAGCATATGCTTTCATCTGTCATCAATATTCAGCGGAAGATCATCAAAAGGAAAAGTTATGAGATTGAGAAGCTATTTAAGAAGCTCCAACTTGAAGGTTATGTGTCATTTCAGACCTCGTAGAAAAAAGATTTCCGTTAATGAAGGTACACTCAACAAGGAAGAAAAGAACGATGAAGAAGATCTCAATGATTCCTATAGCCAGTGCAATCCTTCAGATCGGCTGGTGTATGAAAATTCACACTATGTCGTAGAAGATAAGGAGGTCGTACACCATCAACGTTTCCAAACTATCCCAAATCGCCATTTAAGTTTAATAATTAAACATTTGGAGATAAAGGAATAAAATTTTAGACACAAGAAATACCTGATTATTGTTGTTGGCAAATACTCTATATATGTCTAAGATAGACTAGTTTTGCACATCTTCATCCAGCGTTTGTCATCTCAGAATTCTCAATTTATTTGTCCATGTCATTGGCGTCAGACTCAGAAAATGCATTCTGACCATCACCAACAGTTCTATCTACCATCTCAGCAAACTTAGCTTCTCTATTATCATCTAGTCAGTGCACCGAGGCGCTGTGGTGGTGGGTTCGAGTCTCTATCTTAGGAAAAAATTCTGGGCCCAAAAAGACTTGGTGCTGAGACAATAATTCTTCAGCCCGTGAACATGGGAATGAGTGTCCGGCGAAACTTCCGCTCCCTAAAACTGCTCTGCTTGGCGAATCTGAGAAATGAATTCTTCACCCTGTGAAGATGGGGTATGAGTGATATTTGGATTCAAATCCAAATGCCGAGCTGCTACCGCGGTTACTTAACGATCCCGAGCTTATATCCAACTATCAAAACAAAAACAAAATATCATACGAAACCTTTACCCAATGGTCTAGATATGTTAAATCCATAAACACAATTCAAGAAAAACACTGATTTCTCGAGTATTTAACCAGATAACTTACCAAAGTAAAGTATATGCGTGATCAATCACAGAGAGCAAGGTTACACTAAAGACTTGCACAAATCGTTCTTAGCTAAAGAGGAAAAGATTTGTTGTTTGGTTTTTCAGAACTGTAAATAAAAATGCAAATAAAAGAGATTAAACTTGTAAATTAAAGACATTGGCCAGCAGGATATTTTCAGAGAATCAATGAATAACGAGTAAAAGCAATAAGTAATTTAAACATGAAGAACCGTTCTTGAACATGAACATAAGTTTAGACTAATTCTCTCTCAAGACATTAATTACTAAATTCAACTATTCAATTACTAAACTCTCATTTGTAATTTCCTAGCCAAATTCGCATTATCAAACAGGTTCATTTGGTTCACAAGGCATTCTAACTTCAACTCTCGTAGGTTAGAAATACAATGCTCAATTTAAATTCTTTCAGGCATTTTATCGAACATCCGTGAAACCAATAAAAGCATAAGTTCTAAAACAGGGTGATCAATCCTATTCTAGCATTGAGAACATGTAAATTGAAGAACCCAAAGATTAAGAATTCCCGAAGACAGCTAATCGATCAAATCATTGAATTTCCTACTTAGAACCCTAAAACTCAATTAAGAGACTACTCAGACATATCTATTGAAACAAAGCAAATAGACATTGAAGAAAACATGATGAAATTCCATAAGCAATAAGAAAGGGTTTAGAAATCATCTCCAAGTATCAAGAGGATGGATTCTTCTCCCCAAAATTGTTTAGAAACAAAACGAAAATGTCCAGAACTGAAAAATATGAAGTATGGCTGCTAAAAAGTTAATCCTAGGGTATAAAAACAATTGGAGACGAGTTGGATCGGTTCTGGAATGTTTTGGATAAAATTTTGGCCTAAAACTACGTCTGGGAAGTTGACCGCTCGATCCAGGTGGTGGACCGATCAATCTACCACGTTCTGGAATGCTTTTCTCGTACGGAGGAAGGTGGACGGATCGTTCTACAAGTGAACCGATCGGACAGACCCTCTCTGCTTCCAATCTCTGCATCTGCTTCAGTTACTCGCCAGAATGACATGTCTTCACAAAATCGGGTATAATTCTTGTATGCACCGTTAGATTTCCTTGAAACTACTTTCATATGAAAGATAATATCTGTATCCAGATTGTGTAAAAATTTGAGAACGATCTAACGGTGAAAAGTCGTCCATCTGATCCAAAACATCTGCCACTTCTACATGAATCTGCATCTCCAAATGTGTGTTTGCATCCCAAAACGGCTTAATTTATTCGAAAGGAAACTAAAAACTGTAAAGACTCTATAAACACACTTTGACTCAATAAAATTTATAAAACGAAAGAGAAAAAAGACTTAAAACTGATAAAACAAAATATATAAAATCCCCCCCCCCCTGACTTAGATTCTTGCTTGTGCTCAAGCAAAACAAAAATCTTAACCACGAGAAGAGGTTTGAAAACCTGAGAACTCACATATTCTTTTGGGAACATTTTTTCAATCATGTCCTGCCAAACCACTATCACAAAGTTTATATCAAACCGTACAAGAATGTACTTCACCATGACATCATGAGATCCCTAAATCACAAAGAACTTCAGAATCAATTCACTTAAACTTTTAACATTCATTAACAGTTGCATGCATTCTCACAAAGAGGATATCGAACACATTATGGTCTAGGTGTAAAGGCAGTTTTAGGTGGCTCAAGTGTTTAAGGTTCAGCAATAATATGAACAGATGCAAATCATTATGCAAATCATTATGCAAAATCACAGTGAGACACAAACCAATTAAGAGGTACATAACTTCCCTCTAACTCGGATTACCCTAACCACATCGAATCCCAAGCAAAATTGGATCACCTTAACCAATTCAAACCCCAAGCAAAATCATAAGTATAGTAGATGCTTTGACAATAAATCCAAAAACAATGACTTTTTCGGTTCCATTCTTTCTCCTTCCCCTTCTTTTCTGTTTTTTTTTCGGAGGAGTGGAACCTGTTGTCGTCTCATAAACTGCATCAACAAAACTCAAACATGATAACTCAGCAGATGCTCATAAATATAAAAATATAACCACAAGAACTCAATTAAAGAAAAGCTATATCGGTCTGTATACTCCATACTTTTTGCACATGAATGCACATGATGACAATGACATAAGAATGCATGCGGTCTGAAGCATGGATAGGGTTAAAGGTGTGGTACTAGACTAAAAATGAGTCTAGCCACTCAGAATTTACAAAGAGTGGCAAAAATAATGCGGACTAAACTGTGAATGTATGATCCATTACATGATTACCAACCCCTAAGTGAGATATAATAAGTCCAAATTAAGTTCAAATAAGCAAGGTTAAGCTCAAAGCATCCAAATTTCCAAGTGAGGGATTATACAAGTGATCTAGTCATTAATTTTCATGAAGTTCCAAGTTATCCTTAAACAATGCTAAATGGTCCCAAGGCAATGAAATCAAGCAAGGTGATATTCCCTAAGAAAAGCTCATAGTTCTGAAACAAGATTTTGACTCAATAAAATGACACGATCTTAACTCGATAAAACTGACTAACTCAAGAAAACATCAAAATGAAAGGAAAAAAAAAAGCAAATTGCGTCAGTAGACTACTGACATTCTCCCCCAGACTTGCTTCTCACCGGTGTGAGAACAATTCTAAAAGAAAACGTCACAACAAAAAAGAAAAAATAAATGAAGATGCAAGAAAAAAAAAAGAATAAAAACAAGAAACTGACCTGGGCCATCTGGTGGGTTTTCTCTCACAAAGCGCTTATTTTTGGTCTTTAGCTTGACCGATCAACAAAAAATATTAATCGTAAGAATCAAAAGGTTGGGCCAATGCACCTTTATTCCTTCTCGTGGTACGACACACAACAATATGCACAAAGTAACACACAATTATCCATGATAACGAGGCAAAATAACCATCAACCAAATTTACTACAAATATAGCATACATCTTAAAACCTTCTTTAATGGTTGGATGCTCATGAGGATCAAATGTATTTGGTGGAAATATAAAATCAATTTCAGGTCTTAACGAGGTTTTAACCAAAAAATAAACTTCATCCCATTAATCTCATATAGCACAATATCTCGATCCATATAATCAACCTCAGGATCTTCAGTCTCATGCAAGATGTTATCAATATCAAGCACAACTCCTAAATCAGATTCTTCAAGAAGAAATCTAGATATTTCAGGCATTGAAAACTTAAACTTGAGATCATGAAGATTCAAAGCACAATGATATTCAATATCAAAACATATCTCATGGTAATCTCTAGCTAGTTTTTTGCTGTAAAAGTATCTAGTTGTTGAGACTCACCTATCGTAAAATGTACAACTACTTTACGACAATAGCGACTATGTTGCGATTATTCTGTGTAATCGTAAATGTTGTCGTAAAGTAGTCGTATTTTTTACGACTGCGTTACGATGGTGTTACGACTGTTTAGTTGCGATTGTAACATAGTCGTAAATAGTTGGGACTGAATTGCGACTATTTTACAACCGCTTATTGGTTACTATTACGTTATGTCGTAGTCGTAAAACAATCGTAACTATTTTAGCGACTATTTGGCGACTACATCCTTATATGTTAGCCACTGATTGGTTACCATTTTGCGACTATTAGATGACTAATTTCCGACTAAATAGCTACTATATTTGATGCGACATCGAGCAACGATAGCTCGGACCGAACGGACGGACGGACGGACGGCGATCGAGACGGGACGAGTAACGACCGCTCAAGACACGGACATATCGAGGGAACGGACGGAACGACCGATGGAGCTCGACAAACCCGATCGATGACTCGAACCAAAGCTCCGATTCTTGCCCAAGGAGCGACCACTAGAAGCCGACGAGCGGAGAAGAATGCCCGAGACCAATTCAATCTTTTCCTTCAAGAGTATGTCCACGATCTCATCGAGCCAACAATCCAAGACCAAGAACCATCGTGGATGGTCTTCACCATCACCATTGGTGAAGACGTTTAAGTCGTTAGTGAGCGACTGTACTCTTTTTCCTACCTCGGTTTTTATCCCATTGGGTTTTACCGAGAAGGTTTTAACGAGGCAGCTAATCCTAGCGCATCCACGCGTTTTACCAAAGACGCGTGGATTCTATCTTTCTACCCTTATCTTTTAAACTTTGAGTTTCGAACGTTGGTTATTTGTCTTTTACCTTACAAGCGTTGTAAGCCGCTCGACCACACACGTGGCCTAGGGCAAATAGGTTCTTTCTCTCTGTCGCACCTATTTAAAGGCTGCTTAACAATTGTAAAAGGTTACGCTTGCTTGAATCTAAAAACCCTAGAGTTCTTCTCTTGCGTCATTTCTTTGTTCCTCTAAAGGTCTCGCCACTTAAAGGATCGGAAAACCTCGACGTCCGAACGAGCCGGGCTCTTCGACGGCGAGACAACCGTATCACGAGCTCACTCATCACTCGTGTGTCGTTGTATCATTCCATTCATCATCCAACGAAGGCTTCTCTCATTTGTACGAGAGGGTTTTCTCATCGCACACTTCCTCGTCGTTCCGCCCGACAGTCCGCTGCACCGCTCGACGCGTCCGAACCAAACCTCGATCCTTCGAGCGTATCCGGAGGTTCATCAGTGGTATCAGAGCTGAAGGTCCTAACAAGAGGTTGTATCTATCCTTTTCGAGTTTACTTTTCGTTTAAAGTTATCGCCTTAGCTTTCGCATCGGTAGAAACTAGTAAAGATCGAGACTTTTCTGGGTTCTATCGTGTTCCTCGCTTTTCTTCGGTGTTTTCATGAAAAAGCATATTTTGATTCGATAAAGTGATTTCCTTTTTGCTAGATCCGGTTTTAAAACGTGTTTGGGTCTTAAATCTAAGCACGTGTCGAGTTATTTTGTTCGATCTTACGTTGTTTTCGCTTTTTACCAATAATTTGGCTGACACGCTCGAGCTTTTTGCTTTATTAGCGCGTGTACTGAAAAAGTTGTTTGTCTTTTATCGATCCAGGTACGACAGCCATCGATCCGGTCAAGCTGTCATCGCAGCCGTTCGTACGACCGACGAAAGCGACCGACCCCAGTACTACCCACAACGGATCATTCTCCGAACAACGCTCGAGCGACCCGATCCAACGTTGCCCGATTCTCATTCCCGACCATTCACGACCGACGTATGCACTTTTCCGGTCAACTACCCGACGAGTATCTGGACGTCAAACCACCCATGGAGGATCCTCGTCCTCCCGACGCCGAACCCCTACCCCCCAGCGAGTTCTGAGAAGAGTTAACGCGAATACGGGAGAGGTTGACCCGTATCGAGGAGAATCACGTGCCTCCGGGCGCACCCTTACGAGCCGGAGCAACTCGAGTCTTCCGGAGACGAACGACGACCTCGACCCCGTGGGCGATACGAGGGTCGACCCGAAGATCCTCGAGCGCAAGAACCCAGACACAAACTGTCCGTACCGACGTTCGCCGGTAAAGTCGATCCCGAAGCATACCTTGATTGGGAATGACGAATGGACCACGTCTTCTCGTGCTACAACTATAACGAGCGACGGCAAGTCACCTATGCCGCTGCTCAACTGACCGACCATGCTCTCACTTGGTGGGATCGAGACATGGCCGAACGAAGACGTAACTTCGAGCCGGCTATCTCGACTTGGGAAGCCATGAAGAACATCATGCGAAGGAGATACGTGCCGCCACTATACCATCGCGATCTCCAAAAGCGATTCTGACAGCTCACTCAAGGCACCAATTCGGTCGAGGAGTATTACGAAGACTTCGAGCACTTGCGGAACCGACTCCAGTTCGACGAATCCGAAGAAACCCTTATCGCGCAGTTCCTCGACGGATTGCAAGATCGGATTGCGAGGAAGGTCGAGAGGCAACCATATTCCGGTATTGAGGAGCTATTACACCTCGCGATGCAATGCGAACAACAAATCAAGCGGAAGGTTGCTACCTTGAGTCGAAGCCGAGTCCAAGGAACCCCGATGGTCACCAAGTGCCTCGCCAGTCAACAAGGTCCAGGACAAGCCTAAGGTTGCTGTTGTCGAGTCTCGGTTCACACCGAGAGAAAACAACAATGATGCTCGAGCCGACCCATGACGACATCCGATCGAGACGCGCAGCCGAGACATTGTTTGCTTCCAGTGTCAAGGCCGAGGATACATGGCGAGAGACTGTCCGAACCCGCGAACAATGATTATCACCGCAGCCGGAGAGGTCGAGTCTCCGTGCGTAATCGCCAAATGCAGTCGTAAATTGCATGTTTTCTTGTAGTGGATCATGGACTTCTTTCATCTCATAGCATGTGAGTTGTCTTCCTTCATATCTTACCCCCAACGATAAGAGGTTCAACCGGATCATAGTCGCTAAGTCACTCCTTGTCAGTGTTGGATTCTCCACGTAAAGTTCATCCAACTTCACTTTTTGTACCGATGTAAGAACACACTCATCAAATGGTGGGTCTATATATGGCTCATCCTCTTCTTCTTGTGGCCAATCATTGAATTCCATGGCCAACAACTCCTAAATCACCAAAAATAAATAAAATTGTTAGTTAAAAAACTGTAAAGAAAATGCTCAAGACTAAAAACTAATCATAAATCTTTAGGTAACGCAATTGCTCCCCAGCAGCGGCGCAAAATTGATTTCTCGAGTATATAACCCGATAACTTAACCGAAGTAAATAATATGCGGGATCGATCACATGGAGCAAGGTTACGCTAAAGACTTGCAAGACTCGTTCTTAGATAAAGCGGAAAAGATTTGTTGTTTAGTTTTTCAGAACTGTAAATAAAAATGCAAATAAAAGAGATTAAACTTATGAATTAAAGATATTGGGCAGTAGGATATTTTCAGAGAATCAATGAATAACGAATAAAAGCAATAAGGAATTTAAACATGAAGAACCGTTCTTGAACATGTACATAAGTTTAAACTAATTCTCTCTCAAGACATTAATCACTAAATCCAACTACTCAATTACTAAACTCTCATTTGTAATTTCCTAGCCAAATTCACATTATCAAAAATATTCATTTGGCTCACAAGGCATTGTAACATCAACTCTCGCATGTTAGAAATACAATGCTTAATTTACATTCATTCAGACATTTTGTCGAACATCTCTGAAACAAATAAAAGCCTAAGTTCTAAAACAGGGTGATTAATCCTATTATAGCATTGAGAACATGTAAATTGAAGAACCCAAGGATTAAGAATTCCCTAAGACATCTAATCCATCAAATCATTGAATCTCCTACTTAGAACCCTAAAACCCAATTAAGAGATTACTCACACATAGCAATTGAAACAAAGCAAATAGACATTGAAGAAAATATGATGAAATTCCAGAAACAATAAGAAAGGGTTTAGAAATCTTCTCCAAGTGTCAAGAGGATGGATTCTTCTCCCCCAAAATTATTAAGAAAGAAAAGGAAAATGTCTAGAACTGAAAAATATGAAGGATGGCTGCTAAAAAGTCGAGCCTAGGGTATAAAAATAATTGGAGACGAGTTGGATCGGTTCTGGAATGTTTCAGTTTTAATTTGGGCCTAAAACAACGTCTAGGAAGTGGACCGAACGATCCAGGTGGTGGACTGATCGATCTGCCACGTTCTAGAATGTTTTTCTCGTCCAGAGGAAGGTGGATCGATTGGTCCACAAGTGGACCGATCGGTCTGACCCTCTCTGCTTCCAATCTCTGCATTCGCTTCAGTTACTCGCCAAAATGACCTGTTTTGTTTTCTTGAATGCACCGTTAGATATCCTTGCAATCACTTGCATATGAAAGATAACATCTGTCTCCAGCTTGTATACAACTTTGGGAAAGATCTAACGGAGAAAGTTGTCCATCTGATCTCAAACATCTGACACTTCTACATGAATCTTCATCTTCAAATGTGTGTTTGCATCCCAAAACGACTTAATTTATTCCAAAGCAACCTAAAACCTGTAAAGACTCTATAATGGACTAAAAGACTCTAAAAACACACTTTGACTCAATAAAATTTATAAAATGAAAGATAAAAAAAAGACTTAAAACCGATGAAAACATAAAATATCAGCTATAGTTACACTGCACTCCATTGCATTATTCACAAGTTGCACCGAATTAGTAACCTTCGAAGTTCCTACAAATTTATTTCTTCAGATTTCCTACGAAAATATTTCCCTCCATATATCTACCGCTTTCCTACGATTTTTCCTTCCACTTTGTCGTCGAAGGCATTTGGTAGGAAAATTTCCTACCAATTTCTCACCGCGCTTTTTCCTTCTACTTTCCTTCTCGTTTCCTTCTCCGTTTCCTACAAAACTATTATTTAAAAGATCTCGTAGGAATTTTCCTACCACTTTCTGACACATATTCTCGTAGTTAAGTTCCCTTCTTTTTTCCTACTACTTTTTGTTTTCATCATAAATGCGAAGTGATTTCGTAGGAAAGTTTTCCTACCAATACTTTTGTAGGAATCTTCGAAGGAAATCGACCTGTTTTCTTGTAGTATATACAACCCAATAGACATATCACGTGGTTCCCATCATTATGAATTTGGCGCTGAAATATATCTATCAAACCAAAAGAAAAGCCTAAGAATTCTTTATCCATTGGTCTAGATTTGTTTAATCACAATTGCTTTCGCATATATTCATATAACATTAGAAACAGGAAAATTCTCAAAGGCAATCTCTAGTAAAGTTATTTAAGTTGAAAAGTTGCGGGTAACTATATCTAATGTTGTCAACGAATTAAAGTTACCTGTTAAGCATTCACGACATCGGCATGTTGTTTGTTCCAGTATTCATTCACTATAGCATACTCACATAAACTTTTCCAATCTTTGCCTTTGTTCATGCTAAATGATACTTTGGGATGTATCATCATATTTAGTATCTCATCAGTTGTGAACACCTCCGGCAGTCCCAATTGCTTGAAGAACTTATGTGGGAACTTATATGGGACGACATTAAAACAAATACAAGTTGTGCATGAATAGATATATAAATCTGATCTTTGTTATCATCAGGCAGTTCACAGTTACGGACAACAATTTTATAAGCTTGCCATGTAACCTGTAAGTATTGAGTTTAAAACAAGAAAACATAACCATATATAAGTAGTTTATACAGTCCTAAAGAAGTATTACGTGTTTTTCCATCATGTTCTCAAGCTTGGTTTGGAAATGTTTTACTGAGATGTCTTTATCATTTCCTTTAGGAAATCGATTCAACCACCCCGAAAGTAGAAAAAACTCGGAAGGTAATTAATCATTAGATAATGCATCACATAAGAAGGGAAATCATTCCACTAAAAATATTTTCAAGGAAAAAATGAAGACCAAATATTAGTAAACATTATTATGTAACAAAGTAGCTAATAATGTTTTGAATTTTATTTATTTATTGGGTTTTAAACTTTACCATCAATGCATACCCAGAACCAGGGAATTTTGTGGCCCTGTTCTTCTTAAGAAGAACATCATTGATTGATATCAACTCATTCTTATTGAATGCAAGCGCCACTGCTCCCCAAGCATAGTTATTGAATGAGTCTCCAACTAACGGTAGATATATAGTAGATACACCTTCTTTTGTTCTAAAAAAAAAAAATTACCCAGCAATATATATTTCAGCTTCTTGAGATTGATAGTGAAAGAATTTTGTGTAGTATTTTCATATAACAAGCTACGAACCTTGTCTTCTGTTACTTGTAATTGTTCCATAATTGTTTTTTCAGGGATAATGCTCCTCAAATCCATCCTCTTATATATTAAAAGAGAAGTACACATTTTGACATTATATAATTTCCCAAAATACCTTTCAATTTTGAAGGAAGGAGACTCTTTATTAAAATTGAGAGGGGTAGTTTAAGTCAAATTTTCAATTGAAATCGAAATTAAGACCCAATTTGCTGTTATACCCGCGTGTCTACCCGTGTAAAATCGGGTCTCCCAGACTCGGGTTCGAACCTCTGCAAGAACCATACTGTTGAACGATCTACTCTACACATGTGTGGGCTTACAGGGCTAGGGCTCAAAGATGATTTTTTCGGACTATAATGTTGTTTACATGGGCTTCAAAATCCTTTGTGATAAATTGGACTTATTTGGCCTATTTGGGCTTATTTGGCCGTTCAAAAATACGAACAATAATCAAACTCAAGATCGTCACCATCTATAACAGAAACAATATGCGAACAGAGCTAGAAAGAGAGAGAGACAGTTAGCGAACACAATACACAAACGAGTGATTTTAGAGAGAGAGAGATCTGAGTAGAAGGAGGTGACGTCGTGGGAGATTATGGCGACGGTTAGGAGAAGAGAACGGGATGTGGTGGAAGAGAATGGATTTACACGCCGCCGCCGACGACGACGATGAAGGGGAGGAAGATGATGGAGGAGGATGTGGATGTAGTGGAATCATCTAGAACAACATTGTCACCGTGTGTACAGGCGATGAATCGTGGCGGAACCGTGGAGAGGAATTCGATTGGAGCTTCGGAGATGAGTATTGTTATAGTCCGACGGCGAGATTTGCCACCACCTCCGCCGGTTGGAGAAGATTCTTCGTCGTCGGTTTCGTGCTATTCTTCATTTTCAACAATTAATTTTCCAGTTTCATTTAATTTAAATATTAAAAAATGTTTCAGATTTCTGTTGGCATCGATATGGGCATCAGTTTACCAAATATATTGGTTAACAGCTGAAAAACAGAGCCCATCTTCTATTCATTGATAAAAATCAAATTAATACATTACAAAAATCAAATTAATACATTACTTTAAAATTAAATAAAGTGTAAAAATATTAAAAGTAATCGTACAAATAAAATATCATATAGTTGGATATGGAAATTAATATTAGTCATATTAATCTACAATGAATGGAAGCAGATAACGCTTTAGTCAAACTGAAAATATACTACGCAATAAGCTGGCACTGAATTGTGTGTTTTTGTGTTTTTGTCTTGAATGGGTTTTTGTCAGTACCCACAGCTTATTTGTGGGTAAATTTTTGTCAGTACAGATGTTGAAACAATTGATGTTGCAGACGGTGAGCTCACTGAGTAATACGAAGAGATCGTAGATCACATTCAAGACAAAAACGTCTGCACACCAAAAAAAAATAGAATCCGAACACGGAAGAAACCCAGTAAACAAACAAAATACTCAGCAGAAATTACCGAAAGCATCAGAAGATTTATAACATGGTGTTTGCCATGACCTTACTTGGTGGAAAAGTTGATCGATCCGTTCCAAAAGGTATTGGTCCTAATATGTTTCGTCTATAAGGTGGAAATTACCATTTGATCGGCAGTTTGCAACCAGAAGAAGGTGATTATGCGAAATACTCGCAGCTCTATATTGTTGATACTGAGACTGAAGTTGACAACAAAGCAACTGTCATTAGGTAAATGTCTCTAAATTACCCCGTGGGGCTATGTTATTTTCAGAATGCAATAATAATACTGTCTTATTATTTAAAACGGTTTTCATCTCAATCCAGCTAGGGAAAAGGCACACAACAAGCATCTGGAATCAAAAGTTGAAAAAGGAAGCTATTGAAGCAATAATCAATATGCTCAACAGTGTTAATCCATATGTCCAGAACTTCAGACTAGCGAAAGAAAGGTATCAAACTCATCAAGAAGAAACATTCCACCACAAGATTGGCTTAGATCGGGATGGAGTAGATGGAAGAACTTACGCTATGCCTTCGGCATCAGAAGTGGCTGCATTGATCCCATGTGACCAACTCACGATATTATTATAGAAGACAAAAAAACCCGGGGCTCTGAAGAGAATAAATGAAACACACATATTATATTTAGATCTACAATATCCCCTGATATTTTGCTATGGTGAAGATGGGTGGAGGCCTGGTATAGAGAAGTGTATGGGAGGAACTAACACTGGGGAAAAAAAAATGTATTAGTATCAAGCTCGACTCTCTCATAACATATGTAACAGTCAAACATTTGCTTGGTAAAACAGTTGCAAGTACCTTATTTTTTATACACGAATATGCATATATATATATATATATATTAACGATCCACTGTCTATATTTCATACTTGATTTTGAACAATTATTCTTTTGTGTTTCTCCCTTAGCTATGTACATAGTTGAATTCCAGAAAAGAGGTCTTCCACATGCACACATTATATTGTTCATGGATGCAAAAAGCAAATTGCCAACCGCTGATGATATAGACAAGATGATATCAGCAGAGATCCCAGACAAAAATGACTTTTCGGAGCTATACCAAGTCATCAGCGAGTCTATGATTCATGGACCATGTGGGGCAGAAAACCCGAATTCCCCATGTATGGTTAATAAAAGGTGTTCAAAGAATTATCCTAAACAATACCAGGAGTTTACAAAAGTTGGCAGTGATGGTTATCCAATTTATAAGAGGTGAAGCTCACAAGACCATTATGTTGACAAATATGGCATCAAGTGTGATAATAGGTATGTTGTACCATACAATGCTTTGTTATCTGTTCGATATGTCTGTTTGATATCATGCACATATCAATGTGGAATGGTGTAACCAAAACGGGTCAGTCAAATACTTATTTAAGTATATCAACAAGGGTCCAGACCGGGTTGCTGTTGTTGTTGAACAAGTTAACGAGGATGCTATTCCTACAACAACTGCATCATCTAATCCAATTAGTTCAGATGCACCCGAGAAAAAGAAAAATGAAATTAAGGATTGGTTTGATTGCATGTTAGTGCTTTTCATGGTTTAATCTTTTATTTCTTATGTAGTAGATACATCCATCTCGGCATCTGACGATTTCATGTTTGTTTTCTATACATCTTAGTTACGTGTCATCCTTTGAGGCTATATGGACAATATTTAAGTTCCCAATTCAGTATAGATCAACTGCTGTCCAGAAACTATCTTTCCACGATGAAGGAAAGCAACCAGCCTATTATGATAAAAATGAGGACATAGAAGATGTCTTGGAACTAGTTGCTAATCAAGATTCCATGTTCATGGCATGGCTAACTTTGAATAGGAAAAATGGGATTGGAAAAGGTGGTTAACATGCAAGGGAATGTACGTATGCAGAGATCCCAGCTTATTTCACTTGGGATGGAACTAAAAAGTAGTGGAAGAAAAGAAGCAGAGGCTTTTCTTTGGGTCGTATCCACTATGTTCCAAGAAAGCTAGAAGAAGAGTATTTTTTTAGAGTATTACTTAACATCGTCAAGGGACCAAAAAGTTTTGCTGATATCAAGACATACAATGGTGTTGTCTACAAAACTTATGAAGAAGCCTGCTTTGCCCGTGGTATCATATCTGATGACCAATTTTGGATTGATAGTTTACTTGATGCAAGTCAATGGTGTTTTGCTGATTCTCTCCGGAATGTTTTTGCAATGCTGATTCTATCTGACTCACTTGATAGACCAGAACACGTTTGGGAAGAATCATGGAAATTGTTCTCGGACGTCATAGAACACCAAAAGAGAAAAGATGTCAACAATCCAGGTATTTAACTTCTCTTTAGTAATAGTACAAACACGTTTTAGTTTAGTTGTATGCACGTTCACAAGAAAGTTGATATACTCTTATGCAGATCTAATTCTAAGTGAAGTTCAGATCAGAAACTACACTCTTCAAGAGATTGAAAAAATTATGTTGTTTAACGGAGGCTCTCTTAAAAATATTGGTGACTTCCCAAAACCATCTAGACAAGACTTAGATAATTGTAATCGATTAATTGCTGATGAACTCTAGTATACCGCGGGGCAAATATTCTTTTTCTTTAAATTATTAATTTTTGTAATTCACCTAATGGTCATATCGCATGTAATCATGTATGATCAAGATGAGTTTAAAGGAAAGCATTATGAGTGGATTCAAATGCTTACGTCTGAGCAAAGAGCAATCTACAATGAGATAATTGAGTCTGTTTGAGAGGACAAGGGGGGAGTGTTTTTTGTTTTTGGTTTTGGAGGAACAGGTAAAACCTTCATATGGAAAACTCTATCCGCTGCTATTAGATGTTGGGGGAAGATAGTACTTAACGTTGCCTCCAGTGGAATTGCTTCTTTGTTGTTAGAAGGAGGTAGGACGGTACATTCAAGATTTGCTATACCTCTGGTAGTAGACGATTATTCTCTTTGTAAGATATATAAAGCCTAACGCTGATCTTGCAAATCTTATTAAAGAAGCATCTCTCATTATCTGGGACAAAGCACCAATGATGAGCAAGTATTGTTTCGAGTCTTCAGATAGGAGTTTTTCTGATATAATGGGAAACGTAGACAATCGGGTCTTTGCTGGTAAAGTAGTTTTGTCCGGAGGTGATTTCAGACAAATTTTACCAGTGATAAATGGTGCAGGGCGAGCAGAGATAGTGCTAACAGCTCTCATTTTGTCTTATCTTTGGGATCACTGTAAGGTTTTGAAGTTGACTAAGAATATGCGTCTACTGCAGAGTAACATAAGTCAAAACAAAACCAAAGATATCCAAGATTTTTAAGACTGGTTATTGGACATTGGTGATGGTAAGTTTATGAACCAAACGACAGTGAGACTTTGATAGACATTCCAGAGGACTTTTTGATTACATAAGCAGACAACCCTATTGAAGCTACTTGTACTAAAATTTATGAACCAAATACAGATGTAGTGAAGCAGTGATACAGTGAAAAGTTTGATGGTTGTGCAACTAGATATAGACACAATATTAATGAACGATGAAGTGAACAAGCCTGGTACAACTTCATATACATAGAATTAGGGAATCATAGACAGCCAATACATCTCAATGTAAGGTCACATGGAATGAAGTGACGTGTTGAATGTTGGAGTCTTACTCAGAAGATCCAAGATGTAAGAGCTCAACCAATCATGTTTTAAGCTCATAAGAACAAGTCATTGATAAGAGCTCAACCAATCATGTTGGATATGGCACGCATTTTTTGGACCTCTAGGTACTTTAAATGATATTAATGTTCTTGATCGCTCTCCTGTTTTCAATAACATCTTTAAAGGACGAGCACCAAAATACAAGTATGTTGTCAACGGAAACCAGTATAGTTTGGGTTACTATCTGACAGATGGAATTTATCCAAAATGGGCTACATTTATCCAATCGATCTCTTCTTTATTTGCAACCCAACAAGAAGTCTGCCGTAAAGATGTTTAGCGTGCTTTTGGAGTTTTGCAAGCTCGATTTGCCATTGTTAAAAATCCGGCTCTTATTTGGGATAAGGAAATAATAGAAAAAATTATGCGGGCATGCATAATACTTCGCAAGATGATAGTAGAAGATGAATGAGATATGTATAATCAGGTTGATGTCACCGAATTCCAACAGGCAGGAAATTCTGGAAGTACAAGAGTGGATTTCTCGTATGAAGCAAATATGACTTCAAATCTCGTCAATATGATGACCGATAGAACTCGACTTCGGGATCATACTATGCATGAACAATTGAAAAACGATTTGGTCGAGCATATTTGGAGAAAATTTTCTCGCAATCAAGTTTAAAATTATTGTACTTTATTGTATAATTTCTATCTTATGTATGTTTTCAAATTCTAAATTTGCAATAATTATAAGAATTTCTTAAATTACAAATTATAAAAAATTTTAATTTTTAAAATAATATATTTTTCTAAGATACCCAACTTAATATCATACCTATAATCACATCACAAAACTAAAAACAAAATTACAACTCTTAAACTCTACATTTTCAAATTCAATACTAAATCTATGTTAAGATACCCTAATTATGAATCTGTTGGATCTTAATAGTATTCGTGAGTTTGAATAGGTTTGGTTAAATGTTAGGTGTAGATTAGGTTTCAAATGTAAAATATTAGTTTTTGTCTTTTGAATTTGACTGAATGCTCTCTGTTTTATGCGAAGAGTGGGGACTAGTCTTTGAATCAAAATGTTCTGCTACATATGAGGACTGAGAGATGGAATTGAGAGACTGTCAGAAGAGGAGACCATAGATTGAATCCGGAATCCGGTAAGTGATCAGATGAAATGTTTTTGTTTGTGTAATATTCCGAGACAAGCTTAGGTGAGACTGAGTTAGACTGAGTTTTTTATTGGATTGTATTCTAGAAGATGTTAGACTAAGTTTTTGATTGAATGTGATTAGTATAGTTGAGTTATGTAAAGTTTCAAATGTTATTTGAATACTTTTGGCTATTGATTGTTTGTTATCTGTTTTATGACAGGTGTGGGGATATGTAGTGGCTGTATTAATTATATGAGGATTGAGAAAGCAGCAGAGAAGTCAGAGGAGTCCATAGATAGAATGGGGTAAGTTAATATTCCGAGTAGGTTCCTTTAAATTTGGTTGAATGTTGACATTTGATTATGTTGTTCTCTGTTTGATAGCAGGAGTGGTTGTTGGCTTGTATGAGACAAATGGTACATATGGGATAAGTCAGAGGTGTTTCACAGCCTTGATTCCTTGTAAGTAAATGATGACTTGTACTCTTTTTCACAATTGAGTAGAAGATTAGGTGAGAATTAACTTGAGGTGATAGGATAGTACAAGATGATAAATGCATTTGAGTGTTTGTTTTGTGTTTACAGTTGTATAGTTCTAGGTGATAGGGAAGTACAAGAGTTATGTGATAACACTAACTTGTTAACCTAACTCTATATAGATTAAAATTATCACAAACACTTAAACATAAACAAACCTGATTCTCTTTCACTCTAAAAGAACAAACTTGTATACTTTTCATTCTCTTCTCAAAATGAATCCATATGCCAACTCTGTTGGTTTCATGGACCTTCTAACCAGTCAAAATGATTCTCCTAGCCTTCAGCAGCCGAGTAGTTATGACTCTCCATCACCGAGTATTAGACTTGGTGAAACATAAAAAGTTGTCTTCACAACTCAATGGTCTCAGCCAGCTTGTGAAGGTGATAAACTCACTGATAAGGGTGCACCAAGGAAGAGGAATGCATGGAGTGTCAAAGAGGATGTAGTTTTAATCTCTGCATGGCTCAAAACAAGAAAAGATGCCATTGTTGGCAATGAGCAAAGAGGAGCAGCCTTCTGGAAGAGGATTGCAGCATATGTTGCTACAAGTCCAATTGTATTTGGTTTGAAGCAGAGAGAGCAAGATCACTGTAAGCAAAGATGGGCTAAGTTAAATGAATGTGTATGTAAGTTTGTTGGATCTCATCAAGCTGCATCAAGTCAGATGGCAAGTGAAATGAATGATGATGATCTGACTAAGCGAGCTCACCTCATCTATGAGAGTGATTACAAGAAGAAGTTCATTCTCGAGCATGGATGGAGAGAATTGAGATATTATCAGAAGTGATGTGCTATGCTAGCTACTAAAGGAGACGACAAGAACAAAAGAAGGAAGGTTGACTCATCTTCTATGCATGAATCTGAGATCAAGGAGACTCTTAAGCTCAAGGAAAATCTCAAGGTTCTCAAGCAAGACCACCTGGAGTGAAGGTAGCCAAGGCTGCTGCCAAGGCTAGTGCCAAAAAGACAAGTTCAGTCACTGCTGAAGGAGGAGTGGAGAGAATGGAAAGAATGAAGACTATGTGGGAGCTAAAGGAAAAAGACTTTGCCTTGAAGCAACAAAAGCATGAGTTAAATGATTAATTGTCAAACAAGAAATTGCTTGACATTCTACTAGCTAAATCTGGTCCTCTTTCTCAGTTAGAGGAAGGGCTTAAAACAAAGCTAATTAGAGAGATTTTGTTTTGAATCTCTTATGGTTTTAATCTCAGCCAGTTTATGGTTGTTTGTTGTGTTTGTGTTTTTGTAATGCTATTTCCCTTGATCTTTTATTGTTTGTTGTGTTTGTGTTTATGTTGTTTGTTGTGTTTGTGTTATGTCTCTGTTTGATAATCAATGTTCACTTTATTTATGTGTTATATGTGCTGGTGGTATATGATGTGTTGAAGGATTTAGTTCACGTGAAGGATTTGGTTCACTGATGTTATGTCATAAAATTTGGTTCACGAGAAAGAATTGTGTTATGAAAGTAAAGATATTTGAGTTGGCCTTATTGACTTTATTGTTGTTTGGTATGTAGGTTCACGGGAAAGTGAAAGAAGAAAACAAAAAGTTGTAGAGACTCGTGGGTCACTTATGAAGCTGGTGGTTAACATACAAGTTCACTGTCTCTTCACGGATATGGCATCGCACACTTTCATCACTGATGGGTTCACGGACACAACACTACAATTGTATTCATCGCTATAAATATGTATCAAGTGTTTTTCACAATTGTATTCACTTTCTCTTTCACAATTGTATTCACTTTCTCTTTCACAATTGTATTCAATTCTCTCTTTCCACAATTGTATTCACTCTCTCGTCAATACACTTGTATTCACTCTCTCTTCAACACAATCTTATTTTTCACAACAACCGAATCAATAATATCAGTTTCTTATCCCACAAGAATAATTTCTTCACTTTCGTATTATCACAACCGAAACAATAATATCACTTTCTTATCCCACAAATTTCTTATATACTTTCTTATTTAACTATTAAACCTCAATCTCAAAAATTTTACCTAACCACAAAATAATTGTTTTTTTGCTATATACAAAATGGCATCATCATCTCATGATGAATTTTCACAACTATTGGATGAAGAATTTGATAATATTTTCCAAGAAGAATTTGGTAATTCTTTGAACTCTTTGGAGGAGCATCAACAACCCAGAAAACCGAAAAAGAGTCCATATTAAAAGACATCGTGAAGAAGGACACATCAGGTTATAGAACGATTATTTTGGAGAAAATGCAACCTTCCCACCTAATTTATTCCGATGTCGTTTTAGAATCAATAAGCATTTATTCATGCATATCGTGGATCAACTTATCAATGAAATTCCTTTCTTTCCACAAAGAAGAGTTGCGGCCGGAAGGTTAGGATTGTCTCCACTACATAAGTGTACAGGAGCAATTCGCATGCTTGAGTATGGTTGTGCGGCTGATGTGGTTGACAAATATCTCCGGATTGGTGAAACCACTTCCATGAAATGCATGCAACATTTTGTTGACAGTATCATACTTTTCTTTGGAGATGAGTACCTAAGAAAACCAACCGCTGAAGATCTTCAAAAGCTATTCATTATTGGAGAGATAAGAGGATTTCCCGGGATGATGGGTAGCATCGATTGTATGCATTGGGAGTGTAAGAATTGCCCAACCGCTTGGAAATGTCAATATACACGGGCCTCGGGAAAACCAACGATCGTTTTAGAGGCTGTAGCTTCACAAGATCTTTGGATATGGCACGCGTTTTTTGGACTTCCATGTACTTTAAATGATATCAATATTCTTGATCGCTTTCCGGTTTTCAATGACATCTTTAAAGAACGAGCACCAAAATACAAGTATGTTGTCAACGGAAACCAGTATAGTTTGGGTTACTATCTGACAGATGGAATTTATCCAAAATGGGCTACATTTATCCAATCGATCTCTTCTTTATTTGCAACCCAACAAGAAGCTTGCCGTAAAGATGTTGTGCGTGCTTTTGGAGTTTTGCAAGCTCGATTTGCCATTGTCAAAAATCCGACTCTTATTTGGGATAAGGAAAGAATAGGAAAAATTATGCGGGCATGCATATAACTTCACAAGATGATAGTAGAAGATGAATGAGATATGTATACTCAATTTGATGTCACCAAAATCCAACAAGCGGAAAATATCGGAAGTACAAGAGTGGATTTCTCGTATGAAACAAATAAGCCTTCAAATCTCGTCGATATGATGACCGCTAGAACTCGACTTCGGGATCAAACTCTGTATGAACAATAAAAGAACGATTTGGTCGAGAATATTTGGTGAAAATTTTCTCGCAATCAAGTTTAAAATTATTGTACTTTTATATTATAATTTCTATCTTATGTATGTTTTCAAATTCTAAATTTGCAATAATTATAAGATTTTCTTTAATTACAAATTATAAAATTATTTAATTAAAAAAAAAATTCTAAGATACCCAACTTAAGATCCTACCTATAATCACATCACAAAACTAAAAACAAAATTACAACTCTTAAACTCTACTTTTTCAAATTCAATACTAAATCTATGTTTAGATACCCTAATTAGCATGCTACCTATAATGATGCTCTAAGGATTATAAAAAGGAAGAGGTGGTCACAAGAAAAGGTTGCACACCTAGGGTTTCTTTTTATATGCACACTTTGTGTGTGGTGTTGCCCCATAAACAAAAGAGAAAAATGATGATGGTTTTGTAAAGGAATCACACTTGAAAAAATAATGAGTGGTGATTGCCTTGATTTATGTAGTTAAGTGTGGTAGGCACAAGTGTGTGCTACATACCCTTGGCAAATGTGACTTTTGCGTTCTTAAGCTAGTAAATCGTTCTGAACTTCGTCCCGTGGATGTAGGTTATCCGAACCCCGTTAACAAATTTCTTGTGTCGTCTCTGCTATATGCTCTCATATCTCTGTTAAGCATCACACATACATATCTATCATACACGTCTAGATCTAGCACGCATCACGTTATTTCAATTGGTATCAGAGCAGGAAACCGACCTGAGTCTGTAGTCTCTAACATGTTAGATCCTGCATGTGTTGCTAGAAGAGAAAGGAAAGAAGATTATGAGGACATATTTGCTCTCAAACTCGAAGGAATTTTCAGTTCAGTTTACTAGATTTCTCAGAAACGTCTATAGAAAAATTTAAGGCTATAGAGATATTAAGAAGATGGAGAGAAGTTGTGGGTGTTCTATTGATAGTTGTTTGTCCCTGATCTTGATTATCAATTATAGAAGTTTGTTTTTGGTTGAAGCTTCTAATTGAAATATGGAAGTTGTTACAAGTGTGGTGGACATCTTATATATCTATCATTGAATGCTTGTTAAGTGACAGTGGTTCTTTTATCTTGAGCAGATATGGTTCTCTGATCTGGGTTTTCGGAAGATCTGGGTTTTTGAAGTTCTAGGTTTCTGAATTTCTTGGTTTTTGAAGATCTGGGTTTTTCAAGATCTGGGTTTCTGAAGATCTGAGTTTCTGAAGGTTGAATAAGAAAGAGTCAGTTTAGTCTCTAGATCCAAAAAGGTTGAAGCAAAGGGGAAACATGTTATTTGTCTCATATCAGAAGAAAAGGTCCAGCTGGCCTCGCAACAAAGAAAAGCACATGGAACAAAAGTCAATAGTGTGTTCTTTTAAGTGAATATTTTTTTTTTGTGGAGAAGGCTGAAAAATTATGTGGGCCACATTATATTTCTTTTGGCCTATTTTTGTTGAAGTTTTGTTTTTTTCCTCGGCCAATGAAAGCCCATTATGTGGTTCTCTTTCAAATGTTGAAAACGGTTTTGGAGTCCAAAAGAGAAATAGAGGGTCTGAGAACATGTTTCTTGGGAATCATTCGACAGTGGTCAACCATCTGCATTATGTTTCTGAAAATCAGATGGAGTATTCTTCGTTTTGTGTTGAAGAACAGCAAGTTTGTTGACAAAGAAAATCATGTCAAAGAGAGTGCTTATGTTTATGGGTGTCAAGGTTTTCTGGGGCAATTTGGTGGCTTCTCTAAGGGTTCTTCAGCATTTCTTCCCTTGAAGAGGAGTAGCATGTGTTTAGACGTGCCGAATCTGACATGTTTAGAGTTTATCTAATGTCACTTGTTCTTCAAGCGAGTAATCTCAACAAGAAGATGACAACAATTTGTTTGAAGTCTTTAACATCGTTTAGAGTATACCACTACACCAAAACGAGTTTTTAGCTACTGCAAAACCAGTAGGCAAACAGTCGTAAACATAGTTTTACGACTGATTACCGACCACTATGTGATGAAGGTAAAGGTCTAGTCGCAAAAAATATCAGTCGCAAAATAGCTACTGAGTTACGACTGATCTACAATAGTTTTCTATCTGTCGTTGACCAGTCGGCACTCAGTCGTAAGATTTAGCGACTACATAACGACTGTGTAGCAACTGTATTTTGCTACTAAATATGTAGTCGTACCGAAGTCGTAAGTTTTGGCGACTGTCGAGCGACATAATAGCGACTGTAGTTTGCTACTAAATGTGTCGTCGGTATGTAGTCGTAATATTAGCTACTTATTTACGATGAAAATGTTGCCACTGAATACCTACTACTTGGTTTTTAATTAACGGAATTTCGTTTAGCATTCTAATTTGGTTCCTAATTTTAGTATAAAGAAAAGTACTAAAAAAATAAATTATAGAAATCTTAAAATCCGAAGAACACATCAAAATAAAAATTCAAGTGCATACAAACATGAGTTTAAACACAACATAAGTTTAAAGTTTTATAAAAGCAAGAGAGTTATAAAGCTAAAGAGGTTCAGTAGGAGGATTATCAGAAGCAGTTTTTTTGGCAAGGGAAGCAAGGAATCTGTCGTCGGTTTTCAAGAACTTGTGGACAATCGCAAGCTCGGCGGTCTGGGCCTTTTGAGCAGCTGCAACTTGAGCATTCTCTGCTTCTTGCTGTGCGATAAGAGCAGCTTGGTCCTTCACTTTCTGTTCAGCATTCTCAAGCTGTTGTTGCATCTGCCAGAATGATGATGTGTTGTGTGCCTTTCCCTTGAGCATACTCTTGAGGCTTCCAATACCAAACAGTGCTCCTCTATCATTTGTGAATGTGGACTGAAAGAAAATTCAAAGCAATGAAAAATCAGAAACAAGCAAGAGTATGAATGCCAAACTAAGAAGCATAATGTAAACTATAATGTAAATGAAGCATAATGTAAACGAAGCTACCTGAATAAAGAGGTCGTTATCTTATTCTACTATTAGCACAGGAATACGACCATCCGAAAGGTCTGTGATATTAGACTCAAGATCAGTCAACTTCTCTTGTTTTTTCTTCGTATAGGCCTTAGCAACTTGCTTTGCTTTCAGATCAACAAACGTCCCATCTTTCTTGGTATTAGCCTTGATGAACACCTCACCGAAACTCACTGGTCTCCCCAGTTCAACAACCTGAAATGGGAAAATGATTAGTTGAATCAGTATTTCAGCAAACAAAGTGAGTGTAAATGTAAAGCATTTATAACATGAAACCACAAATCACATATTGAACCAGTAATAACGTTTAAAGAGACTTACCATTTCTTGTTCAATTTGTCGGTAAGACTTCTGTCCAGAGGCGTGTTTGTGCGGACCGAGACCTTTACAATCAGACATCCGAGCTGTTGAGGTCGTAGCACTCTTTGCTTTTTGTTCTTCAGTACTCCAATGTTCTTTCATCTCATCCTTGACAGTATCATAGATCCAGATTGGTCGTACGTCACTACTCCTCGCAGTGCTTACCTATCTTTCATGCGATTTTGGATTATGGACACGAACTGCTCTTGAATCAAACCTGTATTACATGGATCCCATCTATGTTTTTTCTACAAAATAACAGAGAAATATAAGTGCTAGTCATTTTAAAGAAAATATAAGAAGAAAATGAAATTTGGTGTTAGAACAAAGAGATTCTTACCGCGAATTCAACGAAGTATCGTTCTTGTCTTCCTCTAGGCACACAGAACCAACTATAGTATGGGCCATCAAACTTGTTGGTGAAGCACTTAGTAATCTGGCGGGAGAGTGAAGATTTGTCAAAACCAAACCTACAAAGACAGATAAAGATAATGTTGAATGAGAATTACCAAAACAGCTTAAAAGGTCACAAGTTAATAACACAATAAGACTAGAAAAGAGGGAGCTCTCATGGATGCTTACACATTAACTAAACTCATAGATAAACTAATAGCTAAACTCAAAAAACTCACGGACCAGTGCCACAAAACCGACACAAACCATTGCAAAATCAACAAAAGAATAAGAATTTTCATAATTGAAATAGAAGGGTTCAACTGTTGTCATAGAAAAGCATGTGAAAAGAAATCAAAGCTGAGTTCTAAGCTACAAACAAAGTAACCAATATTAAAACCAGAGATCAGCATAGTACAAAGCCAAGGAATCAAAGTAGAGAAACAGTCACAAAGTGAAAGAGTAGTTGTGTAGTGACAAAATGTTCTCTTCACCTTTACATGTAAGTGTATCAAGTGATACAAACGAAACCTATCTACCATTAGCTTCAAGCTCATTGTCTACATCAACATACATTTCAGTAAGGGAGAGTATACGATGACTAAACTCATAGCTAAACTCACATCTTAATTCAAGCAAAATAATCATGACTCTTCATCCCTGAAAACTTTCCATTTGCCATATCAGCACAACTAGCTAAGTCTGCAGCATAACCATCTAGGAATTTTACCGAATGTTTCACACACTCCAATAAGCTTCTTCTTGCTTCATTTTCCAATGAGTAGGCAGGAAAAGGGGCTCTACCTTCAGCATCAATATGTCAACGTGGTCGAGAACATAATTCCTCTATATCCAATCTTGATGAAATGGTGTCTTTTGATTTACCCTTCACACGCATAAGAGTATTCATGACATTGTCCAAACAATTCTTCTCTATATGCATCAAATCGAGATTATATTGAAGAGTGAGGTCCCTCCAATACGGCAATTCCCAGAAAATGCTTTCTTTATGCCAATTATGGTCTTTTCCATAGCCATGCTTCTTCTTATCGTGACCACAACAACCAACATCCTTTGTTTTATGGTGAATTTACACGTTTCAACTGGTATGAATAAATTTGCTCACCGGTCAAATACTCTGGTGGGTAGTCTTCCCTAGCATCTCTCCTCTTTAAAAAGTCTTTTTTATTCTTACGTAAAGGATGATCATGCGGGAGAAATCTTCGGTGACAATCGAACCAACACGTTTTTCTTCTGTTCTTCAGATAAAAAAACTGTGTATCTGCCATGCAAATTGGAAAAGACAATCTACCATGGGTGTTCCATCCAGATAACACTCCATACGCTGGAAAGTCGCTTATCGTCCATAGCAACACTTCTCTTAGTTTAAAATTTTGATTGAGGGAGACATCGTACGCATAAACTCCAGTTGACCACAACTCTTTAACTCATCAATGAGAGGTCGCAGGAAGATATCGAGACTAGCTCGCGGATGATTTGACCATGAATTCATAATGGTTAGAAACAAGTACTCTGTATTCATGCACATACCAGGGGTAAATTGTACGGAGTCTATATCATAGGCCACAACAAATGATTTTTTGACATGCAAAATGGATTAAACTCATCTGTACACAATCTAAGATAAACGTTACAGGGTTCTTCGGCAAATCGGGGATGTTTGGCTTGAAAATTTTTCCACTCTGCCGCATCTAACGGATTACACATTTCTCCCTCATTTGCTTCGTGCTCAGCATGCCATCTCATTACCGCTGCAGTCTTCTCGCTCTGATACATTCTCTTCAATCTATCAGCAATAGGCATATACCACATTCACTTATCAAACTGTTCATCTTCTTTCCAGAGATCATACAACTGTTAATGCAAACATCAATTGCATGACATGGAAGCCCCAAATTGCGCATCAAATTTTCCTTCTGCTAAATAATCTGTCAAGATTCCGCATACCGAATCCACTAGCTTCTCACTCATATTATATTCGGTCTTATTTTGCATAATTCGAGCAGCTAATGATAACTGAGAGTGACCTTCACGATAACCATCGTATAATGGAGTATTGGCTCCATCTAACAAGTTGTAGAATTTTTCTGAATGATTACGTATTGGTTCTTCTACATTTTGATAATTACCATCCGAATAATTATCAAAATTCACGTTATCACGAAAAGCATGATTCACCATATCCAAATATCTATCTTCGACTACATTATAACTCCCTTCATCACTCTCACTAATATGAGTTCTATCAACAATACTCGATCCTAAATCCATATCGAGTTCTTCATCATGTTTGTACCAGATATAATAATCTGGCATAAATCCTCTACTATAGAGATGTCTCAAAACTCTTTTACCCAGGATAATTTTTTCACTCTCGCAAATAAGACACGGACAGTGAAACATACCACGATTGCTCTGCGCTAAAGGCTGACTATTGGCAAATGCCACAAATTGTTCTACCCCTGATATAAACTATTCTGAGAGTGCTCCTGTCGCTTCATCAAACCGTTTGTACATCCGCTCTCGATAATTACCATAACTGTAATTTCTCGACATTATATGCCTCAAGAAATGTTCTCCTCGATCTCTTTGTAAAGTGTTTTATAAACGTTTTGCATTACTTTGACCTTTTACAATTGTACCAAGAAAACTCGTGTGTCTTATATATATCGACTGATTAGCTACTGTTTTGCTACTACATTAGTAATTAGGTACACTTACCGCCAAATGATTTCCACGTTTTCTAACCAACTTTCGCTACTGTTTTGCTATTGTGGGACGACCCACCGACGTCAGTCGCAAATTAGTCGCAAACAGTTATAGTTTTACGACCCACCGAATTTAGTCGTTCATTAGTCGCTAAATTTACTACTTATTAACGACTACTTTTTTCCGACCACCGCTTTGTCACACATCCGTCGTACTTTTGCTACGATGTGACGACTGTCGTACTTAGTCACTAAATACCGACTGATGTGCTACTAATATGAAATGGTCGTTATACAGTAGTAACTTAGTCGGTAACGTTACCGACTGCAATTTCAGTAGCAATTTGCACGTATAAGAGTTAAAAATAGTTTTCTGCTAAGTATAACATAATCTATTTCTTACCGAAACTATGACATAACTATTTTTAATGTTTTTTTATAAAAAAGAATGAGTAAAACAACTATACTAGTAGTTTTCTGAAAGTAATAAATGACCATAATTCATATATACGCAATACAGAAAAAAACGAAAAAAGTATCATCATCTTATAAAGTTTAACATTAAATTCCAATAAGCATATCAAATACTAGTAGTCAAAAAGTATCATTTCATCTATAGTATTAAAAGGGAAGCATTTTTAAAAGATATATAAAAACAGATTAAATAGAAAAATTGAAATAAAATATAATCCTAAACCTATAGCCAAACAAAATTAATGACAGATTTTCAAATGAAAAAATATGCTTTAATATATATAAAAATCAAACTAATAACTTGTTAGATTAAGCGGAATAACAAGAGAGAGATGCTAGATTTGAGTAACAAGAATAAAAAGAGATTGGAAGAGAAGATGAATAGTAACCAAGAATAGAAAAGAGAGAGAATTACTCTTCTTACTTCATTAGGTTTACAACCACACATATAAATAAGTGGGATAAGAGATAAGCTTACAAGGGAAGCTAACAATATATATAATGTTAATCTATTTGAACATCCCCCGTATGTATAGAATAGACCTTTATAAGGTACTTGATAAGGTACTTTATAAGGTACTTTATAGACCAACATGATAGAATAGACCAATATAAGGTACTTTATAATGGTCTATTCTATCTTGATATACTCAATAAGATCTTGATCAATACTCCCCCTCAAGCTTAGCTTAATGAAATGGCTAAGCTTGGAACCCATGAAGCATCACCTCATTAAAAAACTTAGAGGTCGATTGGTAACGACTATTACTTGTGGCTGTAGAGACTTTAACTTTAAAATTTTGGCTGCAAAGAATTTGGCTGTAGATGCTTTGGCTGTAGAAACTTTTACTGTTAAAATCTGATTGGTAATGAACAAACTTTAAAGTTATGCATGTTATTATTATTATTATTATTTTATATTTATAATAAATATAATTATATTATAAATGAATTTATAAAATAAAAGTATTATTGAAATGGATCTTAAAAGAACAAGAAAAAAATGAGAGTAATTAATTTATAAAAATAAAATATATAAAATATATTTATAAACTTGTGAAAAGGTTTTAAATGTAATGGGATATGAAAAATAAATCTTTTTAATTGATTAAATTTAAAGCCAGGTTTTTTACGCTTTGAGAAAAATGAGAAAACAAAGAAGGAAAAAAAAGAAGTGACTTTAATGCTTTAAAAAAAAAAAGCAAAAAATATTTATTGGCAAATTAATTACTGTTAAGACTTTAAACCATTTTAAAACCTTAAAAGTCATCACCAATCACCCTCTTAGTATAGAAAAACTCATGGGACAAAACTATACTAAGGGGAAAAGAGTGTTATGTCCACATATTAGAGAAGTTGATCAAGGGCGTGAAAGGTCCACAAGTCCAAGTTTGCAATAAATATGATTGCAAACCCTAGGACATGTGGCCTTGGTGAAGATATCCGCCAATTGATCTTCACTTCTAGTGTAACATGGGAGTGTTACACCTTCTTCAATCTTTTCTCGGACCTTGTGGCAATCCACTTCAATGTGCTTGGTTCTCTCATGGAAGACCGAGTTTGTGGCTATGTGAATGGCGGCTTGGTTGTCTAAATGCATGGTGGTAGGTATCGGTGTTTCAATGCCAAGGTCTTTGAGGAGGGCTTTTATCCATGTGAGTTCATTTGTAAGCTTCTTCATGGCCCTATACTCCGCTTCACTAGAACATGAAACTACCTTTTGTTTCTTAGACTTCCATGTGACCAAATTTCCACCAACGAACGTGCAATAGCCGGTTGTTGATCTCCTTGTGATAGTATACCCGGCATAATCCGCATCACAATGTCCTACCATCTCGGTATTTGCATTCTTTCCCATCCAAAGACCTTGACCGGGGCTACCTTTGACATATCTCAAGATCCTCTTCACCATATTCCAATGATACTTGGTGGGATTCTTCATGTATTGGCTGGCCTGATTCACGGCAAAACAAAGGTCAGGCCGTGTGAGAGTTAAGTAGATTAACATACCTACAAGGCGTCGATATTGCTTTGGGCTTCATACGGCTCATCGAGAGGATCTGAGGGAACATTCCTCTTGCCCTTCTTCTTCTTCTCCCCCTTTCGCTTGACCGTATAGCCTTCTTCAAGTGGTGTCAAGGCCGGTTTGGATCCAAGTTTCCCTGTCTCATTCAAAAGATCAAGAGCATACTTTCTTTGAGAAAGAAATAAGCCCTCCGGAGAGCGACATACTTCAATTGCAAGAAAGTACTTGAGTTCACCAAGATCTTTTATATCAAATATAGATTTAAGGAAGATTTTAGTGTCTTGAATACCTTCCTTGTTGTTCCCGGAGATGATGATATCATCCACATACACGAGAACAACAACAATACCTTGATCACTTTGAA
>NW_006238923.1:13449152-13449928 GCF_000375325.1 Capsella rubella
CTTGGAGGAAGGCATTTTTAACATCCACTTGCCACAAATCCCAAGATAAGTTGGTGTCTAGAGAGAGAACAACCCGAACCGTGTGAAGCTTGGCCACCGGGGCAAATGTATCTGTGTAGTCATCCCCATACGTTTGAGTAAAACCACGTGCAACAAGTCGAGCCTTGTACCTTTCCACCTCACCATTACTTAAGTACTTAATTGTAAAGACCCATTTAGAGTTTACGGCCTTCTTTCTCGGGGGAAGAGCTTCCTCGTCCCATGTATGGTTGCGGATCATGGCTCCGGTTTCATTCTCTACGGCTTGAATCCAACGATCATCTTCTTTGGCTTCTTCATAAGATTGAGGAATGGTATGTGCGTCAATCTTTCCAAGAAATGCTTAATGGTCGGTAGGCAAGAGAGCAAGCGAACAAACGGCTTGTATTGGATGAGCCACGGCTTGATTGTTGTAGAAGACTCTTTTCTCTTGGAGTCTTGTACTTCTTCTAAGAGGTTGTGGAGGAGGTAGATGTTCTTCCACATCTTCCTCTTCCTCCTCTTCTTCATGCATTGTTGGTGTTTCCGATTGCACATCACTTTCATTACCATGGATAGGGTCCGGATGAGGCTCTTGGTTGAGAGAATGAGTATCCGGACTTGGTAGAGAATCCACCGGGATGGTCAAAGCATCCTCCGGTACAAGCTGCGGATGGCCGCCGGGTTGCGAATGGCCGGTGGTTCCTAAACCGGCGGGTTTATCATGATTTGGTGTCTTTGGAGAGGTATTCCCAAGA
>NW_006238923.1:13450500-13450899 GCF_000375325.1 Capsella rubella
AAGAACTTGGTAAGGTTTTCTTAAGAACATAAAGATCTCCTTTGGCATTTCCTTCTCCAAGTATTTTCCCGGTCTTAATATCCTGAAAATAAACCTCATTAGGACCAAATATAGTATAGCAATTGAGATCATTAGTAACCCTTTTAACCGATAAAATATTAGAGGTAAAGGTAGGCATATAGAAGGCTTTAGAATTCTTATCAAATAGTCTCAGTTCCCCTATTCCTTTTACCGGTATCTTATCTCCATTAGCTATCTTTACATTCCCTAAGGCCGGTTGTATGTTGTCTATAAGGCTCGGGTTACTAATCTTGTGGTGAGAAGCACCCGAGTCAATGACAAGTTTACTACTTGGCTTAGAAGCAAAGAGAGAGATACCGGATTCCTTAAGTGAGGCAA
>NW_006238923.1:13450999-13558608 GCF_000375325.1 Capsella rubella
ATCCGGAACCACCTTCTTGCCTTGCTTCTTGCGATATATTCGCCTTGAACTTAGCCGGTTTGAGATGGGGATGGAGGATCCAACATTTGTCTTTAATGTGACCTCTTTTCTTGCAATGGTCACAAACCACCACCTTCTTGTCTTCTTGCTTGTATGTTCCTTTGTTGGCCATGATGAGCTCCCCCTTACCACCAAAGAGACCGAGAGAGCCTTGCTCCTTTTGCACTTGAGCACACACATCATCAAGAGAGGGAAGCTTATCGGCTCTAAGTAAGTGCCTGATGAGGTCGTTGTTAGCTGGATTAAGGGTAAGAAGGAGACCAAAGACCTTGTCTTGTTCCTTTCTCTCATTGAGGATGGACGTATCCACGGTACTTGGACGGAGCATCTCGAGTTCAGCCCACAAAGACCGATACTTTCCAAAGTGCTTTGTAAATTCCATTCTTGACTTAGGTAGTTGATAGCCGTCTTGACCTCAAACACACGGGTCAAGTTGGACACATTCCCATATACATTCTTGAGCGTGTCCCAAAGTTCCTTTGCGGTTTCACAATAGGAGTACACTTCAAGTATGGAGGGTTCAAGGGAGTTTTGAAAGATGGCAAGCACGGTTTGATCTTCTTGGAACCATTTGGCTTCCTTCTCAAGCTTGGCTGCCTTGCCTTCTTCTCCCTCGGTCTCCTTTTCATCTTTCTTTGTGACTTCTTGAGTGGCATGGTTGACCTCAACGTGACCCCAAAGCCCTCGGCCACAAAGAGCAGTTCTTGTGGTTCTTGTCCACAAAAGATAGTTTACACCCTTAAGAACGACCGGATTGATAATCGGTTTTGGGTTCTCCATGGTGAGAACTTGAAGATCTTAGAAGAGAAAGTAGATCTAGATGTGGAATAAAAAGTAGATCTAGATCTAGATCTAGATCTAGAGAAAAGATTGAAGAGAATGAGAAGAGTATAGAGAGATTAGGTAGAATAGAGATGTTTAAGGAGCATAGAATGGAAAAACATGCTCTGATACCATGTTAGATTAAGCGGAATAACAAGAGAGAGAGATGCTAGATTTGAGTAACAAGAATAAGAAAGAGATTGGGAGAGAAGATGAATAGTAACCAAGAATAGAAAAGAGAGAGAATTACTCTTCCTACTTCATTAGGTTTACAACCACACATATAAATAAGTGGGATAAGAGATAAGCTTACAAGTAAATTGTGTATATGTAAACAGTTGAACACATACTTTTTATATTGATTAAGTGATATATATCCGTTTTTTTAAATTCGAATCACAAAATATGTAGAACAACAAAATTAGATTTTATTAATTTTATGTGTTATATGATGATTCAAAACAATTAAAAATCAAATCAAAAAATATGATAGGGGAACTATAATTTAAAATCTTCTAAATATTGATGTATTTCCATTTTTATTATGTTCCATTTATTTTTAAAGATACTGTATTAAATGCAGTGGCATTTTATACAAATAGTTTGAAAATTTAGGATTTATTACAAAAACTGCTTTAAAATGTTAACATAGATAATGGATATATCAAATAATTATATCTAAAAATATAACTTTGCAGGTACGTAAGAGTGTGAAACATTACGAACATTACCTTGGCAATATCTGAACGGGAAACAGGGAATATGAAATGGGAACGAAAAATATTTCCAAACTATTCCTGATAAGATGTATGAGAGATAAATTTTGTATAACAATCTAAATAGTTTTTTATCTATATTCGAATCTCAGAACTTCATTTGAATACGCGCTAACTTTTGAACAGGTAAATATCTACTTTAGATGATAATTTTGAAGTTTAAGAGAGTTTGAGAATATCCAAACGTAAGATATGAGTATTATATCTAAATTAGAAAATTTAGCAAAATGTATGCTAACTACGAATTTTTGCAAATTCAAACGCGACGAATATAAACGTTGCTCATGTGGCTTTCACGGGGTAGACTTTTTATTGGTAAAAACATCAAATACGTCCATCTTGACAGTTTAGGTAATTCGGTTTGGCAAGTTTGATATTTTTGACATTTATTCGATTTCATAGTTTAATAGCTTGCTAAAAATATAATTGATTACATTAGTTTAATATCTGGATCTGTCTTCGTATCAATCCAAATATTATGATGAAACCATTATTATTACAAATATTCCGAAATTTGATGAAACCAAATCGTTATAAATATGAATTATAAAGATTATATCAAATAATCATATTCACAAATATATCCCCGCATGTATGTGCGGGTCCAAATCTAGTTTGTATATAAAACAAAATTTATTCTAGTGTTAACTAGTAGCATGAGGTATTAATTATTAACATGTAAAAAATTGTTGGTAGGTGGCTACTACTACTACTACCAATTGGTACCCATGAATTTATTTACAAAATAGTATGAGGTTTAGTGTATTTGCAACTGACAACCATTTTCAAAAAAATTGGGGAATATAATCTCTGAAGGGCTAAAGCCTAGAGCACTCATTGCTCTCTCGTTTCTTTTACGCTCTCTATATTTATCAAGTCTAAAAGTAGTAGTATACAGTAAACACAATTGTCATCTACTACAAAAGAATATGTTACCGTCTTGCAAATAAAAATTCCTAATAAATGATAATGAAATTTATGAATTATTGTATGATCTATATATCTACTACTATATTTTACCTCGTGGTACACCACGGGCCAGTATCTTATGCTTCTTCGTCATGTAATACAGTAATGTTATAGTGTATATATATATATATATATTATATTTGAGCAATAGAGTGTAAGTAGTTAGACATGGAGTTTGTTGTCTTGATGTTTATATGACTCCACGGGGTACTTAGACCTTAGAAATTCATTTTAGTTTGAAAGCTGATTAGGGTCGTTTTATAACTGAATAATTGTTTTCCAAGGCCTGCTATATTTATTGGGTTAATTACAATTTTTTTTTGGGCTTTAGTAGAAGGCTGATTCATGTGACAGTAATGGGCATCCACGCATATATGAGTGTACCAATACATAGAATAATAAGGCCTTATTTTTTTATATTTAAAACCTTAAACATTAAAATGTAAAATTTACATTTCAACAACTACACAATATTCGATACATATACGCATATAATAGATTCATCCCCTTTAACTTCATCGGTTGTAACTGGACCCTTGTCTGCAACTCTCTCGATTCCTCTTCCATTTTTTTTGATACTTCTTAATGATTGGTCTGAGAATTGGTCTGTGAAACTTTTCTATTCTTCCACGAGGTTGCTCATATCAATTGGGCTAACTGTCCAAGGAGATTTGGAACGCGTAACTTTAGATTCTTCAAACACCGTACGTGTGCCTTACATGTTGCTGTAAAAATGTAAATGCGCTTATATTTTCTCTGATTCCTATTCAATCGATCACTAGGAGGTTCTATTATACATATTGTTTATTAATCATGAAAATCAAATGGTATTTTCAAATTTTGAGTATACATAGGGTAGGCCTAATATCGTCTGTATCTAATCGAGTAGGTAAGTCTGCAATTGACAACCTATTCGACCTTAATCAATGAAAGTATTGTTATTTTCCTGTTTTTTTAGTCGGAAGAGAGACACCTAGTCACGATTTTGTTTTGGTTGAAGATAAGTACCAAAGTTATGCAAGTTGTGTTAATAATTTTCTTCAATATGTATTAAACAATCGTTTCATTGTTTGTCTTACATCGTTTGCTAACTGGGACTAACGGTTATAGTTTGCTGATTGTGTACAAAATGTTTGCAGACAAAAATGAAGTTGAATTGAACATATTTTGAGCACACACTATGCCAACTGTTTATTTGAGGTTAGTCTGCTTAACTAGATAACATAACGCTGCTTACACATTTACTCTGGAATTATGTCAATTTTTCTAATTATTTGAGTAATACCATCTTACACCACACTTTTGTAGTTTTGAACATTTGGTCATTGTTAACGGTGGAATTAACAGAAAATAATTACATATATGGCTGCTTAAAAAATTGACGGGATATATAAAACTTCATTCTTACATAACCGTGCAATTATAAAACTTCGTTTTTCATACTTTGTCATCATTTTCAACAATAAGTTTCCTTCAGTTTGGCGATCACTTCTTGGTCATTTTTTTGCCCCTTTAGAAAATTGAAAAGTAGAATCAGGCTGAATACCCATCCTTTCTTGAATGTTTTCAGGCTAGATTTCCAGACATACTCTGTTGAGCACCAAGTATAAGACCCTGGCACTTCATGGAAAAAAATTCTCTGGCTTGAGGGTTGGTCTTGTTAGTATTAGACCAAGATTGTAGTTGTGTTTTTTTGCAGGGATGTATAATTGTTCTAAGTAAGAATCTGATTTCTTATCTGGTATTATGGTTTTGCATATACTCTCATAATGTAGATGCAATATATATTGGTGATGGTGAGAAGGGTTGTTCCTGATGCTAGCATTGATGGTTTTGATATACTAATAAATATCGAATGGTTGGGTAGATTAGAATAAAAAATTATTGGATGCCTTATAAGTAAAAAATTACTAGACATAAGAATGTTGCCAAATTTCTTGAATATAGATTATACCATAAATACTTTCTTTACGTAATTTTAGTTCACAGTAAATTGAGTTTGACTAAAAATTCATGATAATGTCTGTGACTGATCAGATCCATAATCACGACAATACCATATTTGTATTTAAATTATTCTTTGAATTTGACAATGTGTAGGCAACATCATAATGTGAGGTGGACTCTTTATGGTTAGCAATGCAATCAATCATTTCCAGTAATTCAGGTATGTTAGGATTCGCAGTTACTAATTTCTAATACGTTTACCTTAAATTAAAATTCTAATTTACGCCTTAATCTCACGCTCTTTACACTTTGAGCATCGTTATTTAATAATATGACTTTAACGGAAAATATTACAATTAAAAAAAAAAGAAGTAGAAATTATTGATGAACAAAAGAACACATCTGAGAATCACATATCATAGTCTCACATATTCCACAACATAGCCTAGTTATCCCTCTCTTAATTGATGTCCTCTCTGAATCAAATTGTGGATCTCCACTATGCAAACACAAATATCAGAAACTCCATTGTCAGTTCCAAAATTCTGTGTTAGCCAAGTAAGGGTAACGTTTGTTAAAATAAAACACTAACTATGAAGACTTACATCAATGTGTCCATGTTCATTTCTGAGAATTTCTTATCCAAAATGACTCTAGAACATCCATACTGTGAAATCACACATTTTATACCTGTTTGCAAGAAAGGAAGGTAGTCCGTGATTTAATATGTTTAAAAATTAAGAATTAGTTGTTTGAGTAATTATTATAAACCAAGCCAAAACTATACCTTCAAACTGTCCAATCCTCCAGAAACGTAAAATACACATAATTTGTTCATTTTCGTGATAAAGATTGTTAAAAATAGTATCCCATTGCTCATCGAATCCTTTCGCGGATTTCCCGACCGCGACACACTCTATATATTTCTGGTTTATATAGAGCATAGGTATGTCAAAACCAAATGTGTATAAAAATATACAAAATATAATAAAAGAAATGAAATTTTTTTAGCTCTAGAGTTATCTCTCATCTTTCATTGTGAATATTATTACACTTTCAGCATTCGTATACCCATTTTCTCTATCCACCCAATTATTTTTACGGATTTCAGACATTTTGTATAATTCCACACACATCTGCATTTTTATTAGGAGATAAGTTGTAGTTTATATAACAAAAGTTCAAATATTGAATTTTTAGCCTATGTAAAACATCAAGATTTGTTTAAATAAAAATTTATTTTGAAAACATGCCTACGCAATATTTTTTGTCTTCTCTTGATCAGTCCAAATTTTGGTATGTGAAGTGAAGTTGAAGAAATCACTACAGGATTTTTCGTTAACCTCATTCATAATTTTTTTTGGTACGGTTGTTAACTTTAGATGATGATGTGAATTTTTGATGGGTAAATCATTAAGGAAAATGTGAAAATTCTTGAGTAGATACGTGTTACCCTATATTATTGGATTATTAAATTGTTGGTCATATCTAATGTAAGGAATTGTTGCATCAATCCTACATCCCTTTAAAAAAAACAGAATTATTTTTGCTCTAAAATTTCTTTGAGTTTTTATCAAATAAGAAACATATATAAAGGAAAAATAAAATTATTACCCTTGTATCAACTAATATCATCACCTTCATCTTCCCCAATGAATCGTGTCTGGGCATCCAAATGGACAAAACCTTCCCGAACCCACACAAGTTTGTAGCAGGTAATTTTAGCTCACCAAGATAGTTAATATGAGCCATGAATTGTGGTTGTCTTGGATTGTTGTGGTTTTGTAAGAAGATGGAAAAGTGGCGTTTATTCTTTCTTTTTTGTTAAAACCAAAATGGCCAAGGCCTTGTATTTATAGGAGCATAGGAATGTTCATTTCCATACTTTTGCCCTTTCAAAAAATTTCAGCAATTTTACATTTTCATATTAAACATTTTATAATACAAACCCTTGACTCATTGGTGTCAGCATTGAAAAGACTACACATTAGGCCATTTGTTATCTTTATAGTAAAATACGTTTTTCTACTTGCGGTCGTGGTTCAGCAGGGTATTAAAAGGAGAGAGTAACATACAAAATTTATTGACTGAACAATGACAGAATAGGTTGAATATGTCTTCAACACGTGATACTCTAAAACGTATACAAATTCACCAAAAATTTTAATAATCTTGTTTGACCAATTCTGCTTTGTATCCCTGTATTGTTTCGTTTTTCAATGTGCTGTACATTTATATTCAAAACAGATGACAGAAATATTACTTCAATGTAAGTATGCACAAACTAACCCGTTGGTTACTCTGTTTATAAAAAGGAAACGAACCAAACCTTACAATTGTTATTGTTTACAATTTCTCAATTTCTCAATTTCTACACTTTCTCAATTATTGTTTATAAAAAGGAACGTACTCTTAGTTTCTCAATTTCTACACTTTCAGCATTCGTATACCCATTTTCTCCGTCCACCCAATTAATTTTGCGGATTTCAGACACATTTTGTAAAATTCCACACACATCTGCATTTTTATTAGGAGATGAGTTGTAGTTTATATAACAAAAGTTCAAATATTGAATTTTGGGAAAATTGGAAAAAGGGACATATTTTCAAACCTTTGTCCATATATACATTTTTTTGAAAATTGTCAATCTTGACTACACTACCCCTACTAATATATAAATCAAATTTTAAGGGTTTTTTAAAGTTGAAAATTATCAAATAATGTAAATAATGTAAATAAGTCATTATAAATTATATTTGAAGAAAATACTTTTGAATTGTTTTGAAAAATAATAGTTTTTCACATAGATGATTTTTTTCTGAAAAGTTTAGAAAACGTTTTCTTATTTATAAAAAATTAGATTATGTATTCTTATGGGGGAAAAAGCTTAAAAATACTTCATTTAGTTTTAATTTGGACGTTTAATACCTGATCTTTTTTGGTTGGAAAAATAATACTCATATTAATAAAAACGTGTAATTTAATACCCAATAAATTAAATATTGTCATTTTCATACTTACGATTTCAACAAAAAAAAATATTCCAATTTTACCCTTATTTATTTCTATTAGTTATTAATGCATAAATGATATAAAATTAATTTTAATTTTATTTGAATAAAGTTATGTGTTAGTAAAATTTCTTATATTTTTACTTTATATCTTTAATTCAAAATATATATTTTAATTTTATTCAAAAAATTAAGAGATCAAGTGAAAGATATATTTTAAAATTATATATTTCATATCCAAAAATAAACATATCCCTTTCATTTTTTATCCAAAAACTTTTAAGAGATCCAATAAAAGATATATTTTTAATTATATGTTTCATATCCAAAAAAGAAACCAATATCCCTATATATATATCTAAAACATTTTAAGAGAACCAATGAAAAAATATTTTGAATTATATATTTCATATCCAAAAATACATTTCATTTTTATCCAAAATGTTTTAAGAATATCCAATGAAAGATATATTTTGAATTAGATATTTCATATCCAAAAATGAAATATGAAATATATATTTTAAATTAAAGATATAAAGTAATGATACAATGAAATAGTAAATTTTTTTTGAATAAAATTAATATATATATTTTGAATTAAAGATATAAAATAAAAATATAATGAAATTTCACTAGCACATCATTTTTATCCAAATAAATTGAAAATTAGTTTTATGTCATTTATGCATTAATAATTAATATAAATGAATAAGGGTAAAATAGGAATATATTTTTTGTTTTGAAATCGTAAGTACGAAAATGAAAATATTTAATTTATTGGGTATTAAATTACACATTTTTATTAATATGAGTATTATTTTTCTAACAAAAAAAGATCAGGTATTAAATGTCCAAATTAAAATTAAATGAGGTATTTTTAAGCTTTTTCCCCTATTCTTATGTTCTGAAACATTTAGATTATCCATTCTACCATTTTGTACATGTTCTACGAATTTTAGAACTGAAAACATGTTCCAAAAGTTTCAGAATACGAAATTTTGTATCTTCTACGAAATTCAGAATACATATTCTAAAATTATTCTATGTTCTGCAAAATTCAGAATATGTATCCTACGATTTACTACATGTTTTGAAAAATGTAGAATATATATCCTAAAATATTTTTGAATATATATTCTGAAAAATATTCAGTTAAATAAGTATGGAACAAAATCGGATAATTAGGAAAGTCAATAAATTAGTTATAATCGAATATATGATTCAGATTCTCTACACATCTTTCAGAATATGTATTCTGAAAATTTTAGAAGTAATAATTTTTACAAAAAACGATTTTTGCCCTAAAATTATGTTCCTAAAACTAGAGAAACGACTTCTTCTTCTTTATTTTCTCCATTCTTTTAACGTTTTTTTAGTCTTCTTCTTTCTGGTTTCTCTTAAAACGAGCCGTCAAAGGTTTGTTTTTTATTTATGGTTTTTATTTTTATGTACTATTGTATTTTTCAATAATTAAGGGTTTGATTTTTATTTCTTTGACCTTGCTTAAAATAATACATAAAATAGTTTTAATTTAAATTAGCTTAATTATACTTTGAGCGTATAAATGGATTTTAATCTATATTAAATCTTAATTCACCAAACTTTTAGAAAAAATTTAGATGTTGATAAGATTGTTATTTTGTTATGATATTTGGGAATATTAACTATTTATTTAGAAAAATCTTAAGTTATTTTTAAAATTTATCTTAAATTTTTTTATAAGGTTATACTATATGACATAATTTTTGAGAAACATAATTTTTTTTTTGAATTTGTGAATGGACAAAGGTTTCAAAATATGTCTCTTATTTCCAATTTTCCCTTGAATTTTTAGCCTATGTAAAACATCAGGATTTTTTCTGTTTAAATACAATTTTATATTGAAAACATCCCTACGCAATATTTTTTGTCTTCTCTTGAGCAGTCCAAATTTTGGTATGTGAAGCGAAGTTGAAGAAATCACTACAGGATTTCTCGTTAACCTCATTCATAAATTTGTTTGAGACGGTAGTTAACTTTAGATGATGATGTGAATTTTTTATGGGTAAATCATTAAGGGAAATGTGAAAATTCTTGAGTAGATACCAGTTACCCTCTATTATTGGATTATTAAATGGTTGATCATATCTAATGTAAGGAATTGTTGCATCAATCCTACATCCCTTTAAAAAAAAAAAACAGAATTATTTTTGCTCTAAAATTTCTTTGAGTTTATCAAATAAGAAACATGTATAAAGGAAAAATAAGATTATTACCCTTGTATCAACTAATATCATCACTTTCCTCTTCCCCAATGAATCGCCTCTAGGCTTCCATATGGACAAACCTTCACGAACCCACAAAAGTTTGTAGCAGGTAATTTTAGCTCACCAATATAGTTAAGATGAGCCATGAATTGTGCTTGTTTTGGATTGTTGTGGTTTTGTAAGAAGATGGAAAAATGGCGTTTATTCTTTCTTTTTTGTTAAAACAAAAATGGCCAAGGCCTTGTATCTATAAGAGCATAGGAGTGTTCATTTCCATACTTTTGCCTTTCAAAAAATTTCAGCAATTTTACATTTTCGTATTAAACATTTTATAATTCAAACCCTTGACTAATTGGTGTCAGCATTGAAAATACTACACATTAGGCCATTTGTTGTCTGTATAGTAAAATTCGTTTTTCTACTTGCGGTCGTGATTCAGCAGGGTATTAAAAGGAGAGAGTAATGTACAAAAATTTTTGACTGAACAATGACAGAATAGGTTGAATATGTCTTCAACACGTGATACTCTAAAACGTATACAAATTAACCAAAAAATTTAATAATCTTGTTTGACCAATTCTGCTCTGTATCCCTGCATTGTTTCGTTTTTCAATGTGCTACATTTATATTCAAGACAGATGACATAAATATTACTTCAATGTACGTATGCACAAACTAACCCGTTGGTTACTCTGTTTATAAAAAGGAAACGAACCAAACCTTACAATTGTTATTGTTTACAATTTCAAAATTGTAATTGCTGTTTGAGTATTATTCTCCCAGAGACATTGTAAGCCTTTTAAATTTTAACAGTCAAAAGTACTTTTAAGCGTTTAGAACCCGCTGTTTTCAAATAATGTTTGTTTATCACAAAGTTTAATTATTCTGGTAGTTATTTCATGGAAGAATCAAGTTGGAAAGTTATGATAATATATTTTTCAAATGCCATACATTATTGACATCATATCTTCTACTCACTCTGTCTCATATAAAAATCAACCTTAATAAATATTATGTGTCTATATGTTTATATAAATCAGTATTGTATCTTATTATGTACACAATTAAAGGTAGAGCAAGAGCTCAGTTAAACAGTAGAGTAAACTGTGTTTTTAAAGGCGTCATGTTGATCAACTCATGCATTAGTGAGACCATGTTTTATTATTCAACAAAAAATGGTCAATATATATAAATGTCTGACATGTTTGCCAACAGTTCTCTCATCTCAATGTGCAGAGTCATTGAGTCTGATATATAGTTAGTACAGTCTATTAAGACAGTTCTTAACATGTAATTAAATAATATGCATATTAAAATACCTATATTGATAAATTACTGAAATCACAAAACATAGTGTCTGAGTATCTACCTAATGAATACATCTTTAATAAAAACTCTTCATCTTATTGTTAGGGAATTAAGATTGTTCCATGGGTTTTTTTTCTTTTTAAACTCTGATTTGGTTGGAATATATTCCACCGTCTTGTGTTTCTCTTATACAAAAACGTAATGGTTAACTATGATGGTTAACTACGCATTGTGTTCTACATCTTTTGTAGGTGCTCATATGGAAGAACTAACAATTTATTGTCTTTGTGGTGCTTAGAAGATTACATGTATTGGTGGTAGAAGTTTAGATATAGCACCTCAGAAGTCATGCTTTACAAAAGGTAAACTTGCAATTAATTTCGATTGGCTGGGCTATTTTTTTTTAATTGAACCTGGAAAACCAACATATTGATGTGATAATTTAATGTTATTGGCTAGTGTTTACCAAGCTTAAGATATATTAGATGCATATAATGTTAAGCGATGAAGTAATCTTACTATGATAATTGGTCTTCCTTCAATTATGCTTCCATGGGCACCGAGTTATTTCTCCTACACACCACAAAAATGAAATAAGTCTTATTGGTTTAAGATCTGTTTAAAGACAATACGAACACACACCTGGTAAAACATATTGAAACTGTATTTTTGTAACGTACTCTTAATTTCCCAATTTCTGTAAACCAACGTTTATAGACAGCGTTGGTGATTGGAAGTAATCTAACTATGCTAATTGGTCTTCCTTCAATTATGCTTCTATGGGCACCAAATATTTCTCGTACACAACACAAAAACGTAATTTATCTTATGATTCCATAAATCTTATTGGTTTAAATTCAGTTTAAAGACAATAAGAACACACACATGGTAAAACGAAGTTGAAACTGTATTTTTGTAACGTACTCTTAGTGTCCCAAATTCTGAAACACCTCTTTGTAGACAACGTTGGTTTTTTGTGTATCTACCTTTCCTTCTTTGTTGACAATCAAAATCTTCAATCCTTTCTTTAAAGTTACTCTAGACAACGCAACATACAACTGACCGTGTGAGAATACTGGTTTAGGCAAATATATCCCCACATGCTCTATTTTCCCTGGCTTTTATTGGTAGTCATAGCAAAAGCGACAGATAGCGGAAATAGTCTTCGTCTCATCTTGAATGGCAGTTTGGTGTATGTTGGTGTGACGACAATCTGTAGTTTTACCACAATATCCCCAGCCCTATCACCTGTGATCCCTCTTGCTTCAACAACATGATTAGCCATTTGTGTGATTTGAAGTCTGGTCCCATTACATAGGCCACCCTTAACATCAATATTCCTTAGCAACATAACAGGAGCACCTTTTTTTAATCGCAAAGAATGATGAGGCAAACCTGATAGCTTGATATTGTTCAAAAAACCAAGTGTAATCACATGATTTGTCAAAGAGTCCGTATCAGTAGGATTAATACTATCAGCACTCAAATACTCCATCACCTCACCTGTATAAATCATGATAAAAGAAATAATTTCAGTTATTCATGCATATAAAGAGGAGACTATGGCGGAACAAAAAAAAAATATTAGTAGAAATTTTTACTATCCAATTTCTCTAGCATATATTGATTTTATAATGTCGACGTCATCATTCGTTGGTGCCAATATAGCTCTTTTCAGATAGAATTTCGCATCACCATTCTTTTCAAACATCCCAAGATCACCATAAATTTCAGTACAAATAGCTTCAATATGGTTGTTTGTTTCTGTAATCAAAAAGTCTTTTGGAATGTCTTTCAAAGCCTCACCGTCGTTTTGTTCAGAAATCTTACCATCACTAACGTCCAATAACCTGTCTGAAAAATCTTGGATATCTTTGGCTTCATTTTGACTTATGTTACTCTGCAGTAGACGCATATTCTTAGTCAATTTCAAAACCTTACAATGATCTAAAATTTAAGACGAATTGAGAGCTGCTAGCAATATCTCTGCTCGCCCTACACCATGTATCACTGGTAAAATCTATCTGAAATCACCTCCGAACACAACTACTTTACAAGCAAAGACCTGATTGTGTATGTTTCCCATTATATCAGAAAAACTCCTATCTAAAGACTCAAAACAATACTTGCTCATCATTGGTGCTTCGTCCCAGATAATGAGAGATGCTTCTTTAATAAGATTTTCCAGATCAGTGGTAGGCTTTATCTTACAAAGAGAATAATCGTCTACTACCAGAGGTTTACCAAATCTTGAATGTGCCGTCCTACCTCCTTCTAACAACAAAGAAGCAATTCCACTGGATGCAACGTTAAGTACTATCTTCCCCCGACATCTAATAGCAACGAATATAGTCTTCCACATGAAGGTTTTACATGTTCCTCAAAAACCATAAACAAAAAAACACTCCCCCCTTGTCCTCTAAAACAGACTCAGTTATCTCATTGTAGATTGCTCTTTGCTCAGACGTATGCATTTGAATCCACTCATCATGCTTTCCTTTCAACTCATCTTGATCATACATGATTCCATGCGATATAACCATTAAGTGAATTACAAAAATTATTAATTTAAAGAAAAAGAATATTTGCCCCGCGGTATACATAAGCTCATCAACAATTAATCGATTACAATTATCTAAGTCTTCTCTAGATGGTTGTGGGAAGTCACTAATATTTTTAAGAGAGCCTCTGTTAAACAACATAATCTTTTCAATCTCTTGAAGAGTGTAGTTTCTGATCTGAGCTACACTTAGAATTAGATCTGCATAAGAGTATATCAACTTTCTTGTGAACGTGCGTACAGCTAAACTAAAATGTGTTTGTACTATTACTAAAGAGAAGTTAAATACATGGATTGTTGAAATCTTTTCTCTTTTGGTGTTCTATGTCTTCCGTTAACAAACGTGTTCTGGTCTATCAAGTGAGTCAGATAGAATCAGCATTGCAAAAAAATTCCGGAGATAATTAGCAAAACACCATTGACTTGCATCAAGTAAACTATCAATCCAAGATTGGTCATCAGATATGATACCGCGGGCGAAGCAGACTTCTTTATAAGTTTTGTAGACAACACCAGTGTATGTCTTGATATCAGCAAAACTTTTTGGTCCCTTGAAGATGTTAAGTAATACTATTAAAAATACTCTTCTTCTAGCTTTCTTGGAGCATAGTGGATACGACACAAAGAAAAACCTCTCTTCTTTTCTTCTACTGCTTTATAGTTCCATCCCAAGTGAAATAAGCTGGGATCTCTGCATACGTACAATCTCTTGCATGTTTACCACCCTTTCCAATCCCATTTTTCCTATTCAAAGTTAGCCATGCCATGAACATGGAATCTTGATTAGCAACTCGTTCCAAGAAATCTTATATGTCTTCATTTTCATCATAATAGGCTGGTTGCTTTCCTTCATCGTGGAAAGATAGTTTCGGTACAACGGTTGATCTATGCTGAACTGGAAACTTAAATATTTTCAATACAGCCTCAGAGGATGACACGTATCTAAGATGTATAGAAAACAAACATGAAATAGTCAAATGCCGAGATGGATGTATCTACTACATAAAAAAAAGATTAAACCATGAAAAGCAATAACATGCAATCAAACAAATCCTTAATTTCATTCTTCTTTTTCTCGGGTGTATTTGAACTAACTGGATTGGATGCTGCAGTTGCTGTAGGAATATCATCCTTGTTAACTGGTTCAACAACAACAGCAACCCGGTCTGGACCCTTGCTGATATACTTATATAAGTATTTGATTGACCCATTTTGGTTACAACATTCCACATTGATATGTGCATGATATCGAACAAACATATGGAACAAAAAACAAAGCATTGTATGGTATAACATACCTATTATCACACTTAATGCCATATTTGTCAACATAATGGTCTTGTGAGCTTCACCTCCTATAAATTGGATAAGCAGCACTGCCAACTTTTGTAAACTTCTGGTATTGTTTAGGATAATTCTTTGAAAACCTTTTTGTTAAGCATACTTGGGGAATTCGGGTTTTATGCCCCACATGATCCATGAATCATAGACTCGTTGATGACTTGGTATAGCTTCGAAAAGTCATTTTTGTCTGGGATCTCTGTTGATATCATCTTGTCTATGTCATTAGCGGTTGGCAATTTGCTTTTAGCATCTATGAACAATAGAATGTGTGCATGTGGAAGACCTCTTTTCTAGAATTCAACTATGTACATAGCTAGGGGAGAAACACAAAACAATAATTGTTCAAAATCAAGTATGAAATATAGACAATGGATCATTAATATATATATATATATATATGCATATTCGTGTATAAAAAATAAACTACCTGCAACTGTTTTACCAAGCAAATGTTTGACTGTTAAATCTGTTATGAGAGAGTCGAGATTGATTTTGAACATCCTAGTAACAATATCTGGTCGATCATCTATTGTTAATCCTCATTTTTGAACGTATCTGATGATCTCAGGCCACTTAGGGTTACATGTAAAAGTGATGAACAAATCTGAAAATCCATATAGTTTACATATGGCCATAGCATCATAATAACTCTGCACCATATAACGTGGTCCTCCGGTGAAAGATGCTGGTATACATAGATTACCTTGTTCACTCAAATCCGTGTTGGCCGAACTGGTCATCGAATCAAATGGTTCTGCTACATATGAGGATTGAGAGATGGAATTGAGAGACTGTCAGAAGAGGAGACCATAGATTGAATCCGGAATCCGGTAAGTGATCAGATGAAATGTTTGTGTTTGTGTAATATTCCGAAATAAGCTTAAGTGAGACTGACTTAGACTGAGTTTTTATTGGATTGTATTCAAGAAGATGTTAGACTAAGTTTTTCATTGAATGTTCACATTTGATTTTGTTGTGTTCTGTTTGATAGTAGGAGTGGTTGTTGGCTTATCTGAGACAAATTGTACATATGGGATAAGTCAGAGGTGGTTCACAGCCTTGATTCCTTGTAAGTAAATGATTACTTGTACTCTTTTTCACAATTGAGTAGAAGATTAGGTGAGAATTAACTTGAGGTGATAGGATAGTACAAGATGATAAATACATTTGAGTGTTTGTTTTGTGTTTACAGTTGTATAGTTCTAGGTGATAGGAAAGTACAAGAGTTATGTGATAACACTAACTTGTTAACCTAACTCTATATAGATTAAAATTATCACAAACACTTAAACCTAAACAAACCCGATTCTCTTTCAATCTAAAAGAACAAATTTGTAAAGTTTTCATTCTCTTCTCAAAATGAATCCATATGCCAAATCTGTTAGTTGGCTTCATGGACCTTCTAACCAGTCAAAATGATTCTCCTAGCCTTCAGCAGCCGAGTAGTTATGACTCTCCATCACCAAGTATTAGACTTGGTGAAACAGAAGAAATTGTCTTCACAACTCAATGGTCTCAGCCAGGTTGTGAAGGTGATAAACTCACTGCTAAGGGTGTACCAAGGAAGAGGAATACATTGAGTGTCAAAGAGGATTTAGTAATAATCTTTGCATGGCTCAAAATAAGAAAAGATGCCATTGTTGGCAATGAGCAAAGAGGAGCAGACTTCTGGAAGAGGATTGCAGCATATATTGCTACAAGTCTAATTGTATCCGGTTTGAAGCAGAGAGAGCAAGATCACTGTAAACAAAGATGGCTAAGATAAATGAATGTGTATGTAAGTTTGTTGGATCTCATCAAGCTGCATCAAGTCAGATGGCAAGTGGAATGAATGATGATGATCTGATTAAGCGAGCTCACCTCATCTATGAGGGTGATTACAAGAAGAAGTTCACTCCCGAGCATGTATGGAGAGAATTGAGATATGATCAGAAGTGGTGTGCTATGCTAGCTACTAAAGGAGACGACAAGAACAAAAGAAGGAAGGTTGACTCATCTTCTATGCATGAATCTGAAGATCAAGGAGACACTCAAGCTCAAGGAACATCTCTAGGTTCTCAACCTAAAAGAGCATGAGTTGAATGATATATTGTCAAATAAGAAATTGTTTGACACTCTACTAGCTAAATCTGGTCCTCTTTCTCAGTTAGAGGAAGAGCTTAAAACAAAGGTAATTAGAGAGATTATCTTTTGAATCTCTTATGGTTTGAATCTCACAGTTTATGGTTGTTTGTTGTGTTTATCTTTTTGTAATGCTGTTTCCCTTGATCTTGTATTGTTTGTTGTGTTTGTGTTTATGTTGTTTGTTGTGTTTGTGTTATGTCTCTATTTGACAATCAATGTTCACTTTATTTATGTGTTATATGTGCTGGTGGTATATGATTGTGTTGAGGATATGGTTCACGTGAAGGATTTGATTCACTAAAAGTATGTCATAAAATATGGTTCACTACTGCTATGTCATAAAATTTGGTTCACTACTGTTATATCATCAAAATTTGGTTCACGAGAAAGAATTGGTTCACTGCATACATTGTTTGTGTTATGAAAGTGAAGATATTTGAGTTGGCCTTATTGACTTTATTGTTATTGGGTATGTAGGTTCACGGGAAACTGGAAGAAGAAAACAAAAAGTTGTAGAGACTCGTGGGTTACTTATGAAGCTGGTGGTTAACATACAAGTTCACTGTCTCTTCACGGATATGACATCGCACACTTTCATCACTGATGGGTTCACGGACACAGCACTACAATTGTATTCATCGCTATAAATATGTATCAAGTGATTTTCACAATTGTATTCACTTTCTCTTTCACAATTGTATTCAATTCCTTCTTCCCACAATTGTATTTACTCTCTCGTCAATACACTTGTATTCACTCTCTCTTCAACACAATCTTATTTTTCACAACAACCGAATCAATAATACCAGTTTCTTATCCCACAAGAATATTTTCTTCACTTTCTTATTATCACAACCAAAACAGTATTATCATTTTCTTATCCCACAAATGTTTTATATACTTTCTTATTTAACTACCAAACCTCAATCTAAAAAATTCTACATTGATTTGGGCAGAATCAACATGCTCTGTTTGATTGCTTATAAGATGACTATCAAACTCTTCGTCAGTACTACTGTAGTCGTAGATTTGCTCAACTGTTTCGTTGTCAGAGAAGTAATCTAAGTATTCTTCTCCCATTGTTTCGTCAGACATGCTAGTCTCTGATAAACCATCTCCCATTCTACTGCCATGTTCTGTTAAGATTTAGTAGATGTGAGTATTAGGAAAACAGTCATTATTGATTGATGTTCTGTAACTGAATAAGTAGACTCTAGTTTCTTGTATCTTTACGATTCTGATTTTGAGGCGTTGAAGCATTTGTGAAAGCTCTTTGCAGGTTATTTATGGGGAACACAGTGGTTGCTGCTGAAGACGAATTACTTGGTACACGTTTTTTCCCTATAGAAGATGGTATTTTATTTAGAATTTAGTAAATGCTTCAAGCACCAGTATTAATCTTAGTCGTAAAGGTATACATAACTTTGTTGTGTTTTCAAGTAAATCAGTAGTACAACTGCCTCTGCACATTGTATTGGTTATATCAGTGAGAACACTATATTTGTGAATGGTTGACTGGCTGTTTGTGTTTTGAAACATGTCTGTGATTGTACTCATTGGAGTGTGACCTGAGATTAATCATATAAATGGTAGTTTGTATATTGCATAAACGAACCCCAAAAAATAGTACTTAGATTAATATGTGTACCTGTTGGTGTGAGCAACTCAGTAGAGGGTGTCGCTTCCATCTGTCTTTTTCTCTTGGCCTTGTTTTCTAAGTGACATTCTGATTGTTTAAGTTAATGTATACTTATGAATGACATAACTTTATATAACCAGTGTTTGGTGAATTGTAGTGTATACCTTTGTTTTTTTGTGCTTGGCTGGGAACTGATCTGGTAACATCAGTTGTTGTTGATGGCAGGTTTGCATCATTAAGTTCTCTGCAGTTAGTTATATTTCTGAAGACACGGCTGAAGGCTGAATTCAGTGAAACTGTAGCAACATTTGGTGTGGCTGTTTGAGGTTCGTTTCCACTGTGTTGTTCAGATAATGGCGATGTTCGAATTCTCTTATTTGGCTTTGTTATTGTTCTATCTTTATCTTTCAGTTGTTCTTTCTGAAAGAGATTATTGAGCGTGTGAAACAGGAAAGGGTTTTTTAAAGTAAAGATGAGAGATATTTACTTTGTTTTTGTGATATAATTTGTATCTGATTTTGTAGTTGATTTGGTAACTAAATCTTTATTGTTAGTCGCACGTTACGTTTAGGTGTTTTTAATTTTCTGTACAATATATCTAAAGCAATCTTTTTAATTTTAACAATAACTACTGAATCTTTAAACATAATTATATTGTATAGTCACTAACAAATAGGTTCTAGTTCAAGTGTTTTTACTTTGAACAATCCCGTGGTATGAGTCTGATCTTAATATTTCTTTAAGATTGATGCTATCTACATTTTATTGGTTTAGCTGTGTTTATATAACTCTATCAGGTTTGGAGGATTTTGTAAGAATTAGATTAAAAGCCGTTTTTTTTGTGTGAGTGTAATGATTCAAACGAAAATGTTTGAAGATGACTTAAGAATAAGAAACTTTAACTGTCATACACCACACGAGAGGCGAGAGCCATGGACAAATATAACGTTTTAGTGCTTATTCTTATCTCTTTGGATCTCTCTGGATGCTTATTTTTTATCCCTCTTATCCCGCAATGTGTTGTTCCTTACAATTATGTGGCTACGTTAATCAGTTTCAGTTTATTATGATTAGAGGGAATAAGAAAGATTTGAGAAACCCTCTTGAAGCTACGACGGGAACTGCTATCAGGTTGTGTTAAGGTATTTGGTTAGCTAATTGAACATTTATGAATTATTTGGTTTCTCAATTATACAAACAAAATTATATAGTCTTCATTAGAAAAACCCCAAGCTTAGAAGGCAATTTTTGAAACTTTAACAAACATAAATATTTTTATGATTAAAACATGTAAACCTGAAATCTTCAATCAGCATTGCGAATTAAAAAAAAAAGCACAGATATATTAAGTGAACTTTATTATATTAAACCGAAAATTAAATTGGTATTCTTACCATGCCTTATAGAATGAAAATAAAATAACCATGAACTAATGGCATATAATCCATGCCTTATTAAACGATTTGGAAAAAATGTAATTCCTAAACTTTGCAAAGGAAATTAACCTAGAAATATAGTTCACCATTTTAAGAGAATCACGTGCACATTATTTTTTTTTTATCGTGATCTTCACACCAGTGTTCTTCTTCAAATCCATCATAGTCTCCTTGCTCCCAACAATTTCGATGGTTTTACTTTCAACCTTTTCTGAAACATCAGTAACCTTATCGTCTTCAAAGTTCAGCTTCGCCGCCTTTAACCCTTCTTCTTCTGCTACATTTTCCAGCGCGTTTTGGGGGAGATATATCCTTTTTGTTACGGATGATTGTTCCGCTTCATCAGCATTGAGTGCGTATACACGTTTTGAAGAAGGTGTACCAAAGTCACTGGGATCTTGACTATAAGTCAAAGAAAGGGGAACCTTGAAATTCAAAATTTCATATTAGAATAACAATAAGTAGAATTTGTAAGGGTAATTTTTAAACCTAGTGAAGTTATAAATTTATATACAGTGAACTTGCATTAAGGATGTGTTACCTGGTCTCCTGAAACAATGGAAGCTGGATTAACTATTTCATCTGATTCCTCTTGCATTTGCTCTGCTAGAAGACCATCCTTAGAGAGTAATTTAGTAACCCGGTAGGAATCCTTACCATCCCAAATCTTCTCTCTCCCAACACAAACCAAGAAGGCAAATGTTTTACCAATCAAATTTCTAATTTGATCTGGTATGTTTTCTGGATCTGCTATCTGCGATTATGCAACGGTTTTGGTATTATAATCATTGAAATCTAGTTACAAATAAGTAAAAAAGTTATAATGTACTTCATCTAGTGATCCAGCAAGAATGGAGATTGCAGATTCTCCAATAAGCTCTGAAGCAATGCTGTCAAACAAAAGGAGTTTGGTTTCTCCTGTAGAGTCCATGACTTTAACATATAGCATATACCTGATCAATTTTAGAAAAACATGTCTTTATATATGGTCGGAACATCATTAGGTAAAAAATAGCTATTATTGTGTAATGGAACAAACCTTGCAATGACGCTAGTCACAACGGTCTTGCACACATCACACCAGAACTTAGGTTTCTTGTTAAAACCATTACCATCGTTGGCCCCTGCAGTATGAATATGAATCACTTTTTTGTTGCAATTACGGCAACTGAAATAGTACCAAGCCCAATCCGTGTCGATTGCGTAGACAGTACACATTAGCCTTATTTTTCCCACCTGTACAGAAATGCCATTTTAATTAACTACTCTTGACGACGTTAATATGATTGTGTTATGTAATGTAACTCTATTAGACTTGGAGACCAACCTCGACCAAATCCAGTATCCCTGCAATCGTTTTCCTTTGAAATTGACTACTGTCGTCATTATTAACAGTGACAATTTGATATTTTGGAATATTTTCACGATAAGTAAAGGAGAGACCATCAGCTGGTAAACTGGGAAATAAAAAAAAACTAATTATTACAGAGATGTATGCGTATACCTTTCTCTTTAAAAATACGGAAGTGTAAACTTACGATTTTATAAAGGCTTCAGTCTCAGGCCACACCGGATTGATATGCAGTTGTGATGCATCAAAAGAGTTAGAGACACTCTTATTCCCTGTATAGAACAAACGGTTTTCAATAAAGACAATTGTTTAGATATATTGACGCTTAACTTTTGCAGGTGTCACAGACAGGGTGTAATACCTTTGTAGGATTTGATTTTGGCAAACCTGAGGACACAGACGACAATGTTACCATTAGCGTTTCGGCAAGCTCTGTAAACTTGTTCAGCGAAAGAACCCCATAAGGTACATGAAAGTCTCTCATCACTACAACAAAATAATTAATGTTAGATATGTTTTTGAACGATATTGTAGAGTAAAAAAGATGGTTAGAATCAGGAAATTAGAAACGTACCTCTCATCCCTTAACTCAAAATAATTGTATTTTTTGCTATATACAAAATGGCATCATCATCTCATGATGAATTTTCATATTGGAGGAAGAATTTGATAATCTTTTTTAAGATGAATTTGATAATTCTTTGAACTCTTTGGAGGAGCATCAACAACCCAGAAAACCGAGAAAAAAGAGTCCATATAGAAAGACATCGTGAAGAAGGACACATCAGGTTATGGAACAATTATTTTGGAGAAAATGCAACCTTCCCACCTAATCTATTCCGACGTCGTTTTAGAATGGATAAGCATTTATTCATGCGTATTGTGGATTGACTAATCAATGAAATTCCTTTCTTTCCACAAAGAAGAGATGCGACCGGAAGGTTAGGATTGTCTCCACTACAGAAGTGTATAGGAGAAATTCGCATGCTTTTCGTATGGTTGTGCGGCTGATGCGGTTGGCGAATATCTCCGGATTGGTGAAACCACTTCCCTGAAATGCATGCAACATTTTGTTGACGGTATATTTTGCTTTTAAGATGAGTACCTAAGAAAACCAACCGCTGAAGATCTTCAAAGGCTACTCATTATTGGAGAGATAAGAGGATTTCCCGTGATGATGGGAAGCATCGATTCTATGCATTGGGAGTGGAAGAATTGCCCAACCACTTGGAAAGGTCAATATACACGGGCCTCGGGAAAACCAACGATCCTTTTAGAGGCTGTAGCTTCGCAAGATCTTTGGATATGGCATGCGTTTTTTGGACCTTCAGGTACTTTAAATGATATCAATATTCTTGATCGCTCTCCTGTTTTCAATGACATCTTACAAGGATGAGCACAAAAATGCAAGTATGTTGTGAACGGAAACCATTATACTTTGGATTACTATATGACAGATGGAATTTATCAAAAATAGGCTACATTTATCCAATCGATCCCTTCTTTATTTGCAATCCAACAAGTAGCTTGCCGTAAAGATGTTGAGTTTGTGTTAGGAGTATCCTTGACTATTTAACCTAGAAAGCTACATATTTGCCTATGAACAGGTTTGCTAACTTATGCTCTGTTTCTACTGTTTTGCAGGTTTAGAGTGAGGTGCAAGAAAGTAAAGAGACACAGAGATTTACAAGTTCCTTGGATCGATGTGATCCTAGTACGTCTCGGTGAACGTGAAACCGGTTCACAAGACGTATTCAGAGAAGCTATTACAACTTGAACAAACTCATCCGAAGGTCACGTCACTCACCGAACAAAGATACGGAACCCTCATGAAACAAGAACAAGAACAATGAAGAAGACAGTGTCTCTCACCCCAACTGTAAGTTTCTCTCTCTCTCACCCTTTGCCCTAATCTCTCTCTAATATAACGCCAAACGCTCCTCTTTTCACGCTTACCTTGTTCTCCTTGTTCCTCACTTCTTTAACAGAACTCTATCGCCGCCTTGCAGGTGCTACAAGATAAATTCGTACCAGACACACACCCAATGCGTGCTGTATTCAAAATGACAGAGCATATGTCATTTGTACCTGGGCAGAATCCTAAGCAGACCAAGATGGGCCTCTGTAACATTAACAGGCCCAACTCTTTAGGACAAGCCCACATGTCTGATCCAAATCACCAAAACGACAAACTCCAGCTTGATTTTTCTCAGACAGAAAAGCTGAAAAGTCAACCATCATCACCTTCACATCTCCGATTTCACCACCGGAAACCTACAGTTTCGACTTGACCGCCAGAACCCCTTTAGCTCTCAACCGAGCTAAACTCAGTGCCGTAGCACCTTCAAATTACTCAGCCCCTCCTCAAATTTCTTCACTGGTATCGATTTTGTCAACAAATCGGCCGGATTCACATATGTATGTATTTTCGAAACCTTCAGCGTACCACTCGCAATTTAATCTCTGATGAAGTAATACCTCACACGTATGTGCTTTGTTCTCTCGTGGTGTACGCTGTTCTTAGTCAAACAAATGGCGCTCTGCGAATCACAGAAGATCTCAGCCTATTCTTGCGGATAACCCTGTTCAATCACAATCCCCATCAACCACAGTGCTTCTTTGGCAGCTTCTGCAAGTGCCATATACTCTGCTTCAGTTGATGACATAGCTACTATCTGTTAAAGTCCAGATCTCCAGTTGACTGTGTTCTCACCGGCTTGGAATACATAACCGATAATAGATCTGCTTTTGTCCACGTCTGCTGCATAATCACTGTCACAGTAGCCTCTTACTTTAAAATCTTTTGATTTTGTGAATGTGAGCTTGAGATCTTATGTGTTTCTTATGTACCGCATCACCCATTTATCCGCTGGCCAATGATCTTTGCAAGGAGAGCTCATGAATCGACTCACCAGGCCTACAACATAGGCGATATGAGGGCGAGTTCCAACCATGTAGTACATAAGACTGCCCATCGCACTTGCATAAGGTATGTCTCTCATCTCTATCTCAGCTTCCTCTTTAGCATCAGGCTTAGTGCTAGAAAGCTTGGAATGTGTACCGATTGGGGTCAAAACAGGTGCAGCATCAATCATTCTGAAATTTGCTAGCACCTTTTCAAGATAAGATTCCTGAGACAATAATAGAGTACCCTTACTTCTATCCATGATGATATCCATGCCCAGAATTCTTCTTGCCTTTCCGAGATCTTTCATCTCAAACTCTCTGCTCAGAACCTCCTTCAATCTAGAAATCTCTTCCATGTCTTTAGCAACCAACAACATGTCATCTACATAGAGCAGTAGGTAGACATATTGATCTCCCTGAAGACACTTGTAGTAAACACACGGATCACACTGACTCCTATAATACTTCTGAGATTTCATAAATTGATCAAACCTTCGATTCCACTGCCTTGGATACTGCTTCAACCCGTACAGAGACTTCTGTAGAGAACATACTTGATCACCCTCTGCATAACCCTATGGCTGCTCCATAAAGATTTCCTCATCCAATTTTCCGTGTAAAAATGTTTTCTTTACATCCAACTTTTTCAACTCCTGGTCTTTATGAACTACCATTGATAACACCAGTCGGATGGTTATATGCTTAACGACTAGAGCAAATATTTCATGGTACTAAATCATCCTAATTAACTTATCGAACCTCAAGGAGCAACTAATGAACCACTGGAGCAAAAACTTGATGTAGTGAATTTTACCCGATCAATTAAATTATCGAACCTCAAGGAGCAACTAATTAACACACCAAGAATACACAAGTTTTCTTAATCTAAGCTTAATAAGAGATGAGTTTTGATTTTCTAAACTTGACTAAGAATACAATTCAAACTAAATGCAAAGCAAGACAAAAGAAAGCAAGATGCAAATGACTAACAAGATTCGAATTAAAACAAAGCGGAAAAAGACAATTACTAAACAATAATTAAAAGACGAATTCTCGGGTTAAGACAATTAACTAGAATGACAAAGAGATGGGTTATGGAGGCTCAAACAACTTCTAACAAAGAATGATCCTTAGGCCATAGAACAATAAGCAAGACTAACACATTTCCATGAGATTAATCCCTTTACTAATCAATCAATTATCAACTTCTTTCAAAGGCAGTCAAATGATCAATAAGCATTATAAACAAGTCTATCTAACCACTAATCATCCTAATCAACAATTTCCAAATGCTAGGAATGAAAAGCACTTAAAAGTTTTGGTTCGGGAATTTCATCGACAGCTCCCGGGCGTGAAATTCCTAAGTTCTAAATCAACATAATTTGGGTTGATTTAGCCTTATTAGCAACCAATAAGCAAGGATCCTAAACAATCTAGTCCTAAACTCCATAACCCAACTACTAAATCATCCTAATCTACCAAAACCCAAGAACTCTAAAAGACTACTCACTCATGATCATGTAACCACAAAGCAATGAAATTGATCTTTGAAGAAACATAATTAGAGAAAAGTAGAAGATAAAACTAAAAGAGAACAAGATTAAATTGCATAAATGTACTTAAGATTCATACAAGAATTCCAAAGATAGAAAAGAAATTGAAAACAAGCACAAAAGATAGCATACGATCCATATTTTTAGGTCTTGAAACACTTATATAGTAAAAGAACACGATCCTGGTCAACCCGAGATGAACCGGGTCAAACCCAAAGTCTTCATATTCAACTGGTCGATTGTGAGGTTGGTTGAAACCTTCTTTTAGCGTCTGTTTCACTCCAACCGACCAGTCAATCGACCTGTTGGTGGATTGGAATTCTCGATGGCTTCTATCTTCGTTCTGGATGGATATACCTTCACTAAATCAGTCAGAACTCATGCACCGTAACTATGATAAGCCTGAAACCACCAGCGTTGGAAAGCTAATTAGATTTCCTATCATTTTGTTTCAGAGCTTCAAAGCTAAATCACAAGTTAAAGCCTTTATCCCAATCGATCTTTGAGAGACTTTGGACTGGATCTGCATCATCAATTCTCCTCTTTGCATTCAAACATGTGTCTTCTATTATTTGAATCTGAATTGACTTAAAAGACATCCAAAACACACTAAACCACACTCAAAGACACTATATGGTTCTAAAAGGCAAGAAGACTCATTTAGACACGAAATGCAACAAAACCCAATGAAAATACAATTGAAACATAATAAAAAGGATAATAAAAACCTTAATAAAGCTGTAAATATGATGTGTATCAACTCCCCCAGACTTGTCTTTTGCTTGTCCTCAAGTAACATTCTAAATAAAGATCAAGAGAGAAGCTTGAAGGAGGAATTCAATAACCACAAAATATCAAACAAATGATTCAAACCAAAGTCCTCTAAGATAGTTCAAAGGTGCTTGAATCAATCATCGTACTTTCAAATATTTCCTCATACTCAAGTTAATGGATAATTCTAGTTCAATCTCAAACTATTAGCAAAGACTCACAATCAAGTTGAAATATCTCTTTCACATTCATTAAGGTGTTTGGCGCGGTCTCGCAAATGGTAAGTGAATCAATCTCAATCGGTTTAGGGCAAAGGCTTTTTGAGATGGCTTTGTTTGTTTGTTTCTTTGGGTGACTAACTCTCAAATGAAACGAATGCTAGACAGTCATGAAATCTATCTAAGACCAAGAACAATTTATGCATACAAAGATTAGCTCTTGTTGTTCCACCCATCTTAGATATAGGATCCTAATTTCTACCCTTTGCAAACCTTTTTCTTTTTCTTTTCAAACCACACCCATTGGACACTTTTGGTCTCTTTTCTTATCAAAACACAACCCTCATGATCAAAACTTTATTATTCAATAGCCACCTAGGGAACCCTTTCTTTAAACACTAAGCTCTTATTTAATCCAACTTTCTTTGTCAACCTTTGCAAAAAAATTTCTTTTTGGGAGACTATCTTACCCAATTCTTTCTTTTACTTAGATCTAGAGCTTCCTTTCTTATGACTTTAATTCCCTAGGGACTCCTTTTAAACTCAATGATCAAGCCTTTCATCTTCAACCTTTTCTTTTTCTTCTTTCTCCAAAATCCAACCCAAATGTACAATCTAACCACCTATCTCTTTCATTCCCTTCCTAATAACTAGCTCCAAAATTTCCAAATACTAGCTAAAACAAGAGCTAATACCTTGTCGTTCTCGATTCTCTCAAGATTTCACAATCTATAACATTATCAAGAAGAGGTCTCACTCACAAATCATTTCATGGGATGAAAAGAAAGGTTAAGGTTAAGGGTAAAGGGGACTTTTGAATCATTCAAGAGAGTGGTGAAAGGGTATATGATTTGATTAAGAAATATTTACCATGAGAATGCATTCAAAAACCATAAGCGAGAGGATTAGATTCAAATTAAGTCCAAATACATAGAGATGCTTCAAAGATCATGTAAGTTTCACACAAGAAGAGATTGCTTTCCAAAGATACAAAGGTCTAAGCATGAATTTTCATTTCTTTCCAAGATGATCAAGCAACAATGAACTATGATCGAGGGCTTTAATTTCAGTCATAAGATTAAATTTCAACAAGGTATATGAATCATCACTTTCAATGCTTGTGCAAATGCAAGCTATATGCTACTAGACTCAATCCTAGAGATATAGATGACTATGCAAAATTACATGCATCTTTTGGATTTTTCAATTTTTTTTTTTGATTTTTCTCAAAACAAAGCTATTAACAAATGCAAGACTCAAGAGAAATGAAAAACAAAACAAAACACATCATTAGATACCTAGTCCCTCCCCCAAACTTAATTCACAAAGTCTCGGTGTGATAAAAAAAATGAGGAAGAGACTAACAAAAAAAAAACTAAAATGAGACTCAAAGCGGTATATACAATGGAAGGTGAGGCCATACCTTGGCCCTAGTTGGGAACCTTAGGGAGTAGAGTGAGAGGAGGAGTGGAACTCCTTGGTAGGCTAGTTGAAGGGGTTGAAAGAGTGTGGAGGTGGGAATGGTTGGACCGTGTTCCACCATTGAGGTTGATGGTGATGACCCTTGAGAGGAACTCTTGAAGTCTATCTTGGTCGTTTTGAAGTTCGGGTTGGATTCTTGCTTTGACACTTGCAAAAGGAGTAGAAGAACCCTTACACTTCACCTTATACTCAATTTTTCCATCTATTAGCTTCAAGGGATGCAAGCTCATGGTGTTAGAGGAAGGAACAAAGTTGGGAGGGTGGGTTTGTTTCTCCTTCCTCTTGTTGGCTTCAAGGCCTCTCTTAGCATCCAAGATGTTTTCATCAATCTTTATGGTCTCTTTATTCCTCACATTAACAACTTTGTTATCTCCATGTTGATAAGTCAAGTCTCTAGTCACTTTCTTACTCTTCATGTCTTCATGTTAAGAAGCCAAGCTAGTGATCTTACCATTAAGAGCATTGTACATCTCATCCATCTTGTTGTGCATATCGACACATCTCTTACCAAAATCCATATAAATCTTTAGTTTGGCCTTCTAAAACTCGATTCAACATGGAATTCACTTCATTATCTTGTGGAGAAGGTTGAATATAAGATTGTTCTTGGTTTGAGAATTGAGACCTTGGTTTGAATCCTTGCTCTTGTTGAACTTGGAATGGTCCCTCTTGTGAATATCTCCATGTGTAGTTGGCTCGTGGTATTTCTAAAGACGATTGATCATATATCTCATTGCACCTTTGATCGATTTCGGCCAAATTCTCAACAAGTAACTCTCCTTGTTCGATAGTGAGATTTACAAAACTTCCTTTGCTAGCCACGTCCAATCTCCACTTTAGCTCCTTACTAACTCCCCTATATAAAATACTAAGGATATCTTTCTTGTTGAATCCATGATTAGTGCAATCTCGAGTATATCCCTTAAGTCTTCCCCATGCTTCGTAGAAACTTTCATTGATTCTTTGCTCAAAGCCCATTATGTCCTTCCTCACTTTGGCCATTCTTTGCTTAGAGTAGAATTTGAGAAGAAATATCCTCTTACAAAAATCCCAAGAGTTGACCAAATGTGATGGTATAGCTCTTTCCCATCGGCTTGCTTTTTCTCCAAGAGAAAATGGAAACGAAATGAGCTTGATACTATCATCGGGCACACCTCCAATCCTAAATGTGCTACACAACCTCTCAAAGGAGTCCAAATGATCATATGGATTCTCCATAGCTAGTCCCAAGAATTGAGAGCCTTGAATCAATCGAATCAAACTTGGCTTGATTTCATAAGCATTAGCTTCTATTGGAGGAGGTCGGATTCCATATCTTGACTCATGACAGTGAGGAACATCAATGCTTCCTATTGTGGTTGTTTCCTCTCTAGCATAAGTTGGATTTCCTCTCAAATCTTGAGGTTGTGGAGCTTGAATAGTGTTAGTACGAATGTCCCCATCCAACACCTTGAATGACCTTGTCTTCCCATTCTTCTTATTTTGATTTGAGTAGCTTCGAAAGCACAAGAGAATCAAAGAAGACAAGTTAGTAACAAAAAATAAAAGAGAGCTCATCATCTCAACTAGATGTGTGAATCTAATTATATGCGCGAAAAGTAAATGGCTTAGTCTCAAGCAAAAATGAAATCCTAATGGCTAATTGATATTGCTCCCCGGCAGCGGCGCCAAATTGATGTAGTGAATTTTACCCGATCAATTAAATTATCGAACCTCAAAGAGCAACTAATTAACACACCAAGAATAAACAAATTTGCTTAATCTAAGCTTAATAAGAGATGAGTTTTGATTTTCTAAACTTGAGTAACAATACAATTCAAACTAAATGCAAATCAAGACAAAAGAAAGCAAGATGCAAATGACTAACAAGATTCGAATTAAAACAAAGCGGAAAAAGACAATTACTAAACAATAATTAAAAGACAAATTCTCGGGTTAAGGAAATTAACTAGAATGACAAAGAGATGGGTTATGGAGGCTCAAACAACTTCTTACAAAGAATGATCCTTAGGCCATAGAACAATAAACAAGACTAACACATTTTCATGAAATTAATCCTTTTACTAATCAATCTATGATCAACTTCTTTCAAAGGCAATCAAATGATGAATAAGCATTATAATCAAGTCTATCTAACCACTAATCACCCTAATCAACAATTTCCAAAGGCTAGGAATGAAAAGCACTTACAAGTTTTGCTTCGGGAATTTCATCGAACACCTTCCGGGCGTGAAATTCCTAAGTTCTAAATCAACATAATTTGGGGTGATTTAGCCTTATTAGCTACCAATAAACAAGGATCCTAAACAATCTAGTCCTAAACTCCATAACCCAACTACTAAATCATCCTAATCTACCAAAACCCAAGAACTCTAAAAGACTACTCACTCATGATCATGTAACCACAAAGCAATGAAATTGATCTTTGAAGAAACATAATTAGAGAAAAGTAGAAGATAACCACAAAGCAATGAAATTTATCTCTGATTAGCCTGTAACCACCACCGTTAGAAAGCTAATTCGATTTCCTATCAAAGCTAAATCACAAGTTAAAGCCTTCATCTAAGTCGATCTTTGAGGGACTTCGGACTGGATCTGCATCATCAATTCTCCTCTTTGCGTTCAAAGATGTGTCTTCTATTATTTTAACCTGAAATGACTTAAAAGACATCCAAAACACACTAAACCACACTCAAAGACACTATATGTTCTAAAAGGCAAGAAGACTCATTTAGACACTAAATGCAACAAAACACAATGAAAATACAATTGAAACATAATAAAAAGGATAATAAAAACATTAATAAAGCTGTAAATATGATGTGTATCAATCTACCTTTTCAATCTGAGAAAATCCTTTAGCAACTAACCTAGCTTTGTATCTAGGTCCCTCCACTCCTGGTATTCCTAGTTTAAGCTTAAAGATCCACTTACAACCAATGGTTCTCAAACCTTCTGTTATGCTCACAAGATTCCATGTGTGATTTTTGTGAAGTGAATCCATCTCCTCTTCCATAGCAGCAATCCAATTTAACCTATCTTTACAGCTATAGCTTCTTCATAGGTCCTTGGTTCTTCAGCATTTATGAGTTGAGACATGTTGAGAGCGTAAGCAGCAACATCTCCATCATCAAACCTACTTGGGGGTTTGATGTTCACTCTCCTTTCCCTATCTCTTGCAAGTTGATAATTTCTGAGATCTTCCTCATCAAAATGATCTTCGTCTTGAACATGCTTTAAATCTGTTCCTAGAGTAGCTCCACCTTCTTCTGTAGCAGCTCCACCTTCAACTGTTTTATCAGTTGCAGATTCAGTAGTCTCACCACTTGCAGTCTCATTTGGTAACATAAATGTTACATCCTTCCCTTGTTTCTTAGACATTGACTCATCATCTTCAGACATCTTTCCTATATCTTTGTATAGAATGCCTTCACAGAATGTTACATCACGACTGACAATGCATTTCCTGTCCTCACTGCTCCAAATTCTGTAACCCTTAACTCACTGCGGATACCCCATAAACACTCCTTTCTTAGCTCCTGGCTTCAACTTCCCCTGATCCGCATGAAAGTAAACCAGACAACTAAATCTTCTCAGGTATGAATATTCAGGTTTCCTTCCCGACCAATCTTCTTCAGGAATCTGAAAGTTCAACCGTGTCGATGGAGTTATGTTCATCACATACACGACAGTAGATGAAGCTTCATCCCAGAATGATTCTCCTAAACCAGTCTCACTCAGCAAGCTTCTAACCTTCTCAAGCACTGCTCTGTTTAACCACTCCATTTTGTTGTGGAGTATAAGGACAACTTTTATGCCTCATAATCCCTTTCTCTTTGCAGTAGTCATCAAAAGGCTTGTTGCAATACTCTAGACCATTGTATGTCCGTAAAGCTTTCAGCTTCTTCCCACTTTGATTTTCAACTAATGCCAACCATTTAACATACTTGGAGAAAGCTTAATCTTTTGTCTTGAGGAAATACAACCATGCTTTCCTTGAGAAGCATCTACAAATGATATGTAGTATTGACATTTTGCCAAACTTGGTGTCACATTTGGAGAACCCCATAGATCAGAATGCACATACTCCAATATTTCCTTTGAAGTATGCTTGCCAATCTTGAATGACAACCTGTGAGATTTCCCCAGAATGCAGTCTTCACACTGCTTCAGTTCTTTAATCTCACTTCCTTTGAGAAATTATTTCTTGACGAGTAATTTCAACACTTTCTCACTTGTATGGCAAAGTCTGCTATGCCATAGTGAAGTAGTGTTCACTACATTCACAGCCGCATTGACCTGCTCAAGTTCTGCTTTTCCATCCAGAAAATAGAGAGTATCTCTATAATCTCCAACAAGAACTTCCCTGTCTTCCTTATAGACTTGAAGTCTTATAGACTTGAAGTATATAGTTCTTAGCCCTGAACCAGCATCCATGACTTTCCCAATGTCCTAGTGAGATAAGATTTCTTCTTGCTGTAGGAGAGTACCTCACTTGTGACAACACAATCTTTGTACCATTGTAGTTCACAATTTGAACTTTACCGATTGTTGTAATTTCACAAAAGGTGTCATTCCCCATCAGAATTCTTCTACTATTCACTTCTTCTACATCAAACATCATATCTCTTCTGAATGTTATATGATAGGAACATCCAGAATCCAAGATCCAAGCATCATTTGTATGTTGCTCTGCGGCTGCCAACATCAAAGGTTCAGCCCACTGAGCTTGTGCAACACTTGCTTCAGCCTTTTGACTTAAGCTAGCTTGGTTCTTCTTAGGAAAATCACGTTTTAGATGCTCTTCACTGCCGCAAATCCAACAAGCTCTTTTCTTTGTCTTTGATTTGCGTCTTGAGTTTGTTTTTCCCTTTGGCTGAGTCTTCTTCTCAGTCCTACCCCTTGTCTGCACAAACAGCCCTTCCTCAACAGGTTTCTTTAGAACTCCTTTCTCCTTCAGCTCCAATTCAATAGAATAAGCTGACATGATGATCTCCTTAGGAGTAATCAATTCCTTGTCTTTGCTGCTACTATACTTCAAGGTGTGTACAAGATTGTCAAATCTTTTAGGTAGACTGTTCATAACAATCGCCGCCGTGTCTTCTTCACTCATCTCTACACTTAGCCTAGAAAGATCTGATAAGAGCTTATTGAAGGTATCCAAGTTTTTGCCAAGACTCTTGTCATCCTCCATATTGAAGCTAAAGAACCTCTGCTTCAGATAAAACCGATTTGGTAATGTCTTCACCTGATATGTATTCTCCAAAGCAGTCCACATATCATAAGCAGTGGGTTCCTTCTTAACTTTTCTAAGCACACTATCAAGCAAACTGTGGCTCAAGAGATTTCTCACTCTCCTGTCTTTCTCAAGCCATTTTGGGTCTGACTTAGCTGCTTCACTCGGCCCTTCCACAGTTTTTCCATCAGATTCTTCAAACACCATACGTTTGCGGAAAAAGGGCTTTTTCATACCTGGACAATTATACTATGTTAAATTAATACATCGGACTATTTACCAGTGAGTAAAAATAGATTGACTTTTAAATAATTTGAATTTCAAACCTAAATTTCAATTTTTGTGTTTTAACATTCCAAAACGTGTTTATTACTTAACTCTTTTAACTTTCCGTTTATTTAATATGACGTGGAATCCACATGTTCAAACCCTAGTATGCTAAGACCCTATTATCCTCTTTCGTACCACTCTGACATAGACACTTTTTACGGTTAAGTCAAACACGATTTAATATATCATCTTCAGTCTCTCTTCTACTTCTCCCCTAACATCGCTGAAATCTGTAGACCTGAAATTTTTAAATATAGCAGCTTCCTCTCTTTTTCTTCTTACACTATTTTTTAACAAATTAATAAACCCTATTATGTTCATGTGTTCTATTGTAGTCTTTATGAAGCTAGATTTGACGAGATTCACTCATAATCTAATTGTTTTACAATCGTTTGTCCTTGGGTATACTCGCAAAGTTTGAATACTTTTCAAAACCGAATCTAATTTGGAAACAATTCAAGTTTTCAAGTCGAACATAATGAGTAGAAGATTAAAATTCCTCCGACATTAGATATATTTCTTTTGATTATTTGAGAATACGATGAGAAATTGGAAGGGGAGAAGGAGAAGAGTGACCGAACAAGATATATTACATGTTTGTTTACGACATTACAATAATAGATACGGTCGAGTGGTTACGGAGGGGTTCGATTCTTGCTTGAAGCAATTATTTTTCTTTTTATTCAAAGATTAAAACGACGTCGTTCTGATCTTCTCTGCACACGTGAATTCCATGTCATAGTTACTAAACAGAAAATTAACAGAGTTAAGCAATACACACATTTTGGTATATTAAAGCACATAAATTGAAATTTAGGTTTGAAATTCAAATTATTTTAAAGTTAAAGTATTTTCACGCACAGTAAATAGTCCAATGTATTAATTTAACATAGTGTAATTGTCCAGATATGAAAAAGCCCTTTTTCCTCAACGCCTTACATGTTGCTGTAAAACTGTAAATGCGCTTGTATTTTTTCTGATTCCTATTCAATCGATCACTAGGAGGTTCTATTTTACAGATTGTTTATTAATCATGAAAATCAAATGCTATTTTCAAATTTTGAGTATACATAGGGTAGGCCTAATATCGTCTGTATCTAATTGGGTAGGTTACCAAATTAAGTCTGCAATTGACAACCTATTCGACCTTAGTCAATGAAAGTATTGTTATTTTACTGGTTTTTTAGTCGGAAGAGAGACACCTAGACAAAAATGAAGTTGAGTTGAATGTATTTGGAGCACACACTATGCCAACTGTTTAATTGAGGTTAGTCTGCTTAACCGGATAACATAACGCTGCTTACACATTTACTCTGGAATTATGTCAATTTTTCTAATTATTTGAGTAATACCATCTTACACCACACTTCTGTAGTTTTGAACAATTGGTCAACGGTGGACTTCACAGAAAACAATTACATATATGGCTGCTTATAAAACTTCATTCTTCATACTTCATTCTTACATAACCGTGCAATTATAAAACTTCGTTTTTCATACTTTGACATCATTTTTCAACAATGAGTTTCCATCTTCTGATCAGAGCATGTTGTCAGTTTGGCGATCAGTTCTTGGTCATTTTTTCGCCCCTTTAGAAACTTGAAAAGTAGAATCAGGCTGGATACCCTTCCTTTCTTGAATGATTTCAGGCTAGATTTCCAGACATACTCTGTTGAGCACCAAGTATAAGACCCTGGCACTTAATGGAAAGTAAGTTCTTTGGCTTGAGGGTTGGTCTTGTTAGTATTAGAACAAGATTGTAGTTGTGTTTTTTTGCATGGATGCATAATTGTTTTAAGTAAGAATCTGATATCTTTTTCTGGTATTATGGTTTTGCATATACTCTCGTAATGTAGATGCAATATATATATATATATATATATATATTGGTGATGGTGAGTAGGGTTGTTCCTGATGCTAGCATTGATGGTTTTGATATGCTAATAAATATTAGACTGATTGGGTAGATTAGAAAAAAATATTATTGGATGCCTTATAAGAAAAAATTACACGATATAAGAATTTTGCCAAATTTCTTAGATATAGATTATATCATAAATACTTTCTTTACGTAATTTTAGTTCACAGTAAATTGAGTTTGACTAAAATTCATGATAATGACTGTGATTGATCATATCCATAATCTCGAGAATACCATATTTGTATTTAAATTATTCTTTGAATTTGACAATGTGTAGGCAACATCATAATGTGAGGTGGACTCTTTATGCTTAGCAATGTAATCAATCATTTCCAGTAACTCAGTTATGTTAGGATTCATAGTTACTAATTTATTATACATTTACCTTTCTAATTTACGCCTTAATCTCACGCCCTTTACACTTTGAGCATCGTTATTTAATAATATGAATTTAACAGAAAATATTATAATTAAAAAAAAAAGAAGTCGAAATTATTGATGAACAAAACAACACATCTGAGAATCACATATCATAGTCTCACATATTCCACAACATACCCTAGTCATCCCTCTCTTAATTGTTGTCCTCTCTGAATCAAATTGTGGAAAACCAACATATTGTTGTGATAATTTAATGTTATTGGCTAGTGTTTACCAAGCTTAAGATATATTAGATGCATATAATGCTAAGCGATGAAGTAATCTAACTATGATAATTGATCTTCCTTCAAAAGCGACAGATAGCGGAAATTATCTTGGTCTCATCTTGAATGGCAGTTTGGTGTCTGTTGGTGTGACGACAATCTGTGGTATTAGCACAATATCCCCAGCCCTATCACCTATGATCACTCTTGCTTCAACAACATGATTAGCCCTTTATGTGATTTGAAGTCTGTTCCCATTACATAGACCACCCTTAAGATCAATATTCCTTAGCAACATAACATGAACACCTTTTTTTAATCGCATAGAATGATAAGGCAAACCTGATAGCTTGATACTGTTAAAAAAATCAGGCGTAATCACACGATTTGTCAAAGAGTCCGTATCAGTAGGATCAATACTATCAGCACTCAAATACTCCATCACCTCACATGTATAAATCATGATAAAAGAAATAATTTCAGTTATTCATGCTTATAAAGAGGAGACTATGGCGGAACAAGAAAATAATATTAGAAGAAATACTTACTATCCAATTTCTCTAGCATATATTGATTTATGATGTCAACGTCATCATTCATTGGTGCCAATATAGCTTTTTCAGATAGAATTTCGCATCACCATTCTTTTCAAACATCCCAAGATCACCATAAATTTCACCAGACTTGTTCACTACTTCTCATCATCTCTCTTGAGTCTAATAACCAGGAACAACATCAATATATCTTCAAAAATCTCGATAAAACCTGAAATTGACTTTATATTTACTCTAAATGCATTTGATCCTCCTGAGCATCCAACTATTAGAGAAACTTTCAAGATATATGCTACATTTATTGTAAATTTGGTTGATAATTACTTTGCCTCCTTGTCGAAGATAATTGTGTGTTACTTTGTGTATATTATTTTATGCGGTAGCATGAAAAGGACGAAAGGTGCATTGGTTTAACCTTTTGATTCTTATGATTAATATTTTGAGCTCTACGGTCAAGCTAAAGACCTAAAACATGCGCTTTGTGTGAGGCAACCCAACAGATTTCCCAAGTAAGTTTTCATGTTTTATTGTTGTTTTTTGCATCTTCATTTATGAAGTGACCCAACCCATTTTTCCAACTTCTTAATTCATTAATATGAACCCCATAATTAATATTAACCAATGAACTAAACCAAACAGGCAATAACCAGCAGAAAACAACAAACCGATAATTCAATAAATCCAATCAGTTACCAATAAATTATCAATTATCCAACATAAAGCGGAAATAATAACCAGGACCTAGCATGCATATAAATTCAAAATTCCAGAACAATAATTCAAAACATAATAAAACAACCAGCGACTCTAGACCATCGCCCTCTTCCTCGCCCTGATTCCGCGATCACACTTTATTTTTACATGCATCACAAAAACAATGAGATGAGTGAGTATTATCACAAATACTCAGTGAAGTGGTCCTCCCATCTACCGGGTTATACACATGTATAATAAGAACATCAAACATGCATAAGATTAATCGGACAAAATAAACCAGCCATAAAAAGACCCGAACTACTCGTTGTCCAGAAATTAGTGTCGACCAACATAGAGACCAGGTTAGTGTTAACCAACTTTGCCTTCGCAGAAGCCCTGAACTTGCCTCTGACCTCTCCAGAGAATAAATTCACCACCTCCCAACCTCCAGGCGGGAACCCTAACACTCAAACATGCAATAACAACATCCATAACACACAAACAAGCCAAAACACAACAATTCCAGCCACACAAATCAATCAAACACACATCAGAAAAGTCTTATGCGCCAACATCAACCATGGTCACGCACTCACCTGGATGTGGATTGAAGAATTGGACAAACAGAGAAGAAAACAACAATAACTGGAGCCTCCTTGCACCACATCCAGGAAATCAACTTTCCCCCTTGCTAGAACTCACAAGAATAGTCTTTAAACACCTCCGAGAATCTCCTTAAGCCTCTCTAGAAGAGACAAACACAAGCCTTAAGAAAATAAACAAGTGGCTACATGAAAGAGTTAAGGGTTTCCCTCAATAACCAATCAATTAAACCAAAAATTTAAAACTAAACCGCTCATCATCAAAGCTCAACGAATCAAATAGTTTACATAATTTAGCAACATATTAAACACCTAAAACTTTAATCAATACCCAAGTTGTTGAGGCAATATGAAACCTCCAATTTTACAGGTCTCGATAAGGAATTTAAACAACAAGTGATTCACTAACACAATCCAGATGGAAACATTTCTTAAAAAATACCAAAAAAACAAACTTTGAAAAACAGGAAGTTAATACGAGTTTGTAAGTAATCTTAGATGACTACGGAGCAAAAAAAAAAAAAATAAGTGGAATCAATGATAGTCAAATTCTTGGGTTATTGATGTCTTTGTCAATACAGAATTGCTATCAATGGTTCACGAGGGAAAATAAGTGAGAAGTGGGTATATATATATATATAGTAGCACATTTGGTATTGAATTGGGTTAGAGAACTTATTATTCACGGGTTCAAGTCCACAGAGCAACTTTTTCAAAAAGTGTAATGAAATGACGTTTTTGTGTTTTAAACTCGTCTTTGTAAAATGCAATCGTTTTGTCCATCCACGTGGCATCCCAGTCAGCTATAGTAACGGGTTAATTAACAGCATTGTTAGATTTGTAGGTTTTGGTCACATTTATATAGTATATATTGTAAATTCAAAATATAAATTAATTCATGTAGTTATAAGCACACTCAGAAATTTCATATATCAATATGATATAAAGCAACTATATTTATTGGGGAACTGGCCGTTTTCCCCAAAACAAGTTCAAATGAAACTTTCACAAGTGAAAGATGCAGATATTAATATATTAGTTGGAATGTTTAACATTTCTCAAATTGATTCAGCAAAAGGGAAAAAAATAGTATATCCTCAATTGTCTCATATAATTGGAAGCATCTTGGACATACAGGATCTAGATTCATTCCATGAGTATTAAAAAGAGTAATGGTGGGTATAGCCTTTGTTAAAATTTTCCAATGAAAATATTTTAGTTTTGGTAAAAATATTTATGTTTCCAAATTTGGTTCATGAGCCAATTGGAACCACGAGGAACCGGTAAAATGTTTGTTGATAATGTTGGATCGTGTGTTGTTAGGCGGTATCCTGAACAAACATAATAATCTCCAGACTTGTTGTAGTGCCACACTATTTTATCAGGCACAATGACACATGATAGATATATATTGTTGAAATGAGGATGATCGTTATGGACGATGTTCTTTGAAACTTTAGTAATAAACCAATAACGATGGTTACCCACAGACGAGATAAGATCCTTAAATTGTAACATTTTATTCTCCTGAATGCTATGTAAAGGATTTGGGAGATGAGAAATAGTGACGTTATCAATATTAATCCTAGTAGTTTCACCATCTCCAATAATGTAACGAGTACCATTTTATAATTTTAAACTCCTCTAAATAGATGCCCATCCATAAGATTTGATTTGCTCTCATCTCAGCACCAAGGATTGAGTCATCTTTAGAATATCTAGCTTTTGTGACACGTGCAAATAGTGGCTTACTAGAATAGCATATAAAACATAGAAAAAGACTTTTGAGGCAATTAAAAGAGCAATATTTACTTTCTATTCCATAATTTAATTATGTTTTCCTAAAACATAATCTCTCTATGTTACCCTTATCGAAACACATTCTCACTTCTCTCGTCTCTCGTCTCTAGTATTGGGTTTGATCATCCTCTTGGGTTTAGTAAGCTCCGATATTTTGCTAGGGATTTTGAATACTTGGAGCTAAGTACTTTCAAGTACAGTTGGTTGTCCATGGTGAAATAACCCATCCCTTTTTTTTAAAACATGCTAACCGGATTAACCCATTTAAATAAAACCAGCTAAACTACCTAACCGGCTCTAATCACTTTAAACTACTAGACCAGCTAAACCGGCCCTAATTAATTTAAATCAACTAAACCAGACTAATCAACAATTAACCAGCGTAAGACTTAACCAAAAATCCAATAAATCAATTCTATTAACCAAACAGTTTAACAAAACATTATTCCAGGACATGATCATCCTGACATGCTTCTAAATTCCATTCTAGCAACCTAACAAATCCAACAGCAATCTAAAACACCAATAAGCGCCTAGATCATCCTCCTCTCCTCGCCATGATTCCACGGATCACACATTTTCTTTACCTGCACCACTGAATAAGATGCGTAAGTATTCCAAAATACTTAGTGAGGCACTCATCCCAACTATTGGGCTATACACACAAGCAAATTCAATCATCATTCAAGAAAAAGAGACAAACAGCCAATAAATGACAAACTAGTATCGCTGATGACGATCGGTGTCTATTGACACCCACCACTGGTGTCGATCGACAGTCGCCCACGACACTCACGGTCGATACCGTGATCGACACTCCATTCGTAAGTCGCAATTATCCTCGCGGAACAAAACATTGCTCTGCATTCGCTTTAGCTAACGTTTCTCACTGGATCTCCTCTCCAAATCACCTCCATGATATGAGCGAGTCTCCAAGAGGTTTCATAGGGATCATTCAACACATAATCAGCCAAACAAGCAAAGAAATCAATCAAACAATCATCAAAAACCCCAAAACAATGACTAAACATGCTTAGATAAGCCTTGGTCATGCACTCACTGTATACAAGACTGAACAGCAACGAAAACAGGGAAGAAAAAGGAATATATGCCTCTCCTAACACCACACAGCACGGATCTAGCCTCCACTAGCCTTAAACCACCAAGAACAAGCTTTGATCTCACTCACTCAAAAGCACCAAAAAGGATCAAACTCACTCTCTGCTCTTTTCTCAACTTCTAAAAGCGGCTGAAAGAAAACAAGGACGACCTTTTCTCTTTTAAATCGCAACTTAGGATTAAACCCAAACCAACCCTAATCAAAACACAATTAAAAGCAAACCGATCAAACCGAAAAATGTTGATGTCCAGCGACAGCCTCCCTTGGTGTCGATCGACACCACCCATTTTCGAACACGGGTGTAACCCGCCAATCCCAGAAAACTATGAATCTTCGTGGCATTATGCGGTATAGGCCAATCTCAGATGGCCTCAATCTTCTTTGTGTCCACAGAAACTCTCTCTGCATACACAATATGACCCAGAAAACCCATCTGTCTCTGCCAGAAACTGCACTTGCTAAGCTTAGCATACAGCTTCTGCTCCCGCAACTTCTCCAACACTGTCCGCAAGTGTCACTTATGCTCCTCAAGACTGTTAGAATACACCAGAATATCATCGATGAAGATGATAACAAACTCATCCAGAAACGCCTGGAACACACTTAGAGAACCACATAGCTCCCCTAAACTGATCCAACAACTCGTCAATCCGCGGAAGAGGATAGTTATTCTTCATTTTGACTTGGTTAAGTCCCGGTAACCGATGCAAAGCCGAAAACTCCCATCCTTCTTTTTAACAAACAACACCGGTGCTCCCCACGGTGAAACACTAGGATGGATGAAACCTTTACCCAACAGATCCTCCAAATGGTTCTTCAGCTCAGCCATCTCTGCTGGAGCCATCCGGTACAGAGCCTTAGACAATGGCGTTGTCCCGGGTTCTAACTCAATCGTCAAGGTATCAGACCGAGATGGTGGTAACCCTTTCAACGACTGAAACATATCCTCGAACTCCTGGACCACTGCTACCTCTCCGACCGTCTCTGGCATCACGATTGTCGCCATGTAGGCTCCTCCGCCTGCATCGCCGAAATCACCAACAGCTTCACGGTCGAGTAACCCCGAGATTCCTCGATCTGCGCCACCGGTAGTGCTCCCAACTGAGCCAAATCCTGCCCTCCTGACTGCACCCACTGTTGCACTCCTGGCTGCATCCCCGACTGCACCGCTGCTACCATTTGCTTCATCTTAGGACAACTCGTCTTGATGTGTCCTGTCTCTCTGTAGTGTTAACAGACTCGAGTATCCACCCACGGCTCGCCCTTCTTCGGGTAGCTCGCCACCCTGTGATCCATGCTCCGACACCTGAAACACTTTCGATCACTCTGACCCGTCCTGAAAGTGTCATCCCACTTCCTCTTCTGTCCCTGAGCAGGTTTGCCACCTCTGCTCAGAACCGTTTGCGGCTAAGCCTTTTTCGGCTGCACTAACAGACTAGGAATCATCCCGTGACTGCTCAACCAACTCCACACGCGATGCATATGCTCGCACCTTGCACCGCACCCTCAAGTTGTGGCTGAGACTCTTCATGAACCGACACACCTGCATCTGCTAAGGATCTCTCGCACAACCCGAGTACACCAAGATTCGGCTAAAACCCGAGTCGTACTCCCGCACCGACCGCTCACCCTGAGTCAACGCCAGAAAATGCGACTCCATCATGTCCAGTGCCTCAGCCGGGAAATACTTGGCATTAAACTTTGCCAAGAAATCCCTCCACACTATCAATCTCTGCTCCCTCTTAGCCAGCACACTCCTCCACCACAAGTATGCATCACTAGCTAAGTAGTGAGACGCTAGATCCACCCGGTATGCCTTCGGGCACCTAATCGACTTGAAGTACCGTTCCAACCTCACCCGCCACACATCCGTTACAGCCCGATCGGAATCTCTAAAGAACAAGGACATTCCAAATCGCTGCAATTGCTCTAACATCTGCAGATAGTACGTTGATAACTCCATATTTTATCCAATTTAGGCATACTTTTATTGCATATTTTTCATAGTTTGAGTCTTGTTGCATATGCATTATAGTCTCTTTTTCTTCATTTTGCACTCTTAGTTTGTTTTTGCATTAGCATTGCATATTTTGTGAATTTCGAGCATTATTAGGTGTTTTGGAGCTCTAAAAGAGAAGGGAGGTCCTATTTTTCATTTCTGGGATTAAAAAAAGAGAATTAGAAGCATTAAGAATGAAATAAGAAGGCACTCGACCAACCAACTCGACCACGTCAACAATCATCCGATCAGATGCAGTATAAGTCGCTGAAAGATCGACTCGAATGAAGATCTTGGGTTGGGTTTTAGTTTCCGAGGTCTTCACCAAAATTGTTGGAAATTGAGTTAGCTTTCCATTGTCTATGATTTGAAGCCAATAAGAGATGCGGTCCAGGCGTTATCACTGTTTTAGTGAATGTATATACATCCAGATTGAAGACTGGACGCCTAGAAGATCTCACCCGACCAAATGAAGCTGACCCGATCAAGCCAATATCTGACCCGATCGGATGGGGTGAAGTACCAGATTTTCAACTAAGGCATTGGACCCGACCGAGTCGTGGATGGACCCGAACGAGCCCAACGTGAACCCGACAGAGCTCTTTTCAAACCGACTTTGTAATTTGTTTTTCTCTGTTTTATGGCTTCCTCTACTTAGTATAAATAGTGATCATGGGTCATTAAGCCAAAAATCGATTTTTTATTAGGGGTTTTCTCTGTAGCCACCAAACATTTCCAGAAACTTGTAATCTTAATATCTTTTGATCTATTGAGTTTTTAGTGTTGCTTCTTTATATTATTTTGCTCCTTAGATCATTATCTATCTAGTTATCCAAGATTTAAAGATTTATGGGTTTATGTTCTTCATGATGAATTCCAGATCTTAGTAGTTTTCTGGGTTTAGAGGATGGGTTAGGTGATGAGGAATCTTAGTTTCTAGGGATGTTTAAGTATAGATTCAGGTAGATACCCTCTGGATTAGGAGATTTAATTGCTAGTCTTTGCATTAACCATGTGGGATTAGATCTTAGACATTCCAGCACTCAAAAAAGTGTTCAATGGAATGTCTTATCAACTAATGCCAGAGATCTATTTACTTACCCAAGAGATTGGCTGTTAAGGAGTAGATTGACATTAATGAGCTTGTTCTTTATGCCTATCTATAGTATGTTTCAAGAGATAGGATTAGGAAGTGCTATAGATCTGATAATCTTTGCCAAGAGATAGGATTGATTAGGTTAAGTGGTTCATTGTCTGGGATGATATCTCATTGAGCATGTTAAGAATCCCCAAGAGATTAAGAGGATTCATCACCCCATTAGCCCATCCTTGAGACCTTCTTTTATCTGATTATTTACTTGCTTTATTTATGTTTTTAATATTGCTTCTGTAGTTCTTGTATTCTTAGTTTCGTTTCAGTAGTTCTCTTAGATCCTTCAGTTTATCCTTAGTACTGTTCTTAGATCTTTTAGTTTATCATTCTATAGTTTATTTTTATGCATTTGAGTTCTAAATCCCACACTTTCAACTGCTTGGCTTGACTTGATTAGTTCTACTATATCGTGATTATTTACAATACATCCATTTGGATCGATAACCTCATGTACTACATTGCACTGGGGAATTGAACTCCATGAACACACAAAAACCTTGTTTAAATTTGGCACCAATGCCATTTGGATATTAATTGTTCTATTTAAGATCCCAATTCTATCTAGATCAAGTTCTTTCTATTTCGTTTACATTCGATCACTGATTTTTTACCTTTGCTACTTGTTTGTTTTGCATTTCAGGTACACTCGACCGAGCTACACTCTGCACTCATCAGGCGACACTCTGCACTCGACCGAGCCTTCTAGAGATCCGATAGAGCGTGACCACGTGTTTCTGATCGAGCAACCTTGCATGCACACCAGATCCAAGGGCAACCCGAACTTACTCAATTACCTCAACAACATTGACCGCTTGACTAGACAACTCCGAAAGCAACGCGTTCAAACATCAGACATACACACTCAGCAAGGGGAAATGGATCCTCCACCAAGGGCACCTAAACTAATCAGAGCCGGTGATGCCCCGCGAAACCATACCACTCGTCAGGGGATAATGCCTCCAGCAGTCCAAAACAATAACTTCGAGATAAAAAGTAGCCTCATTTCGATGATATAGGGCAACAAGTTTCACGGACTGACCATGGAAGATCCTCTCGATCACCTCGATGAGTTCAATCGAATGAGTTCAATCGAATGTGTGGCTTAACCAAAATCAACGATGTTAGCGAAGACGAGTTCAAACTCTGATTGTTCCCTTTCTCCCTTGGCAATAAAGCTCATTAATGGGAGAAGTCATTGCCCGCTGGATCGATCACAACCTGGGAGGAGTGCAAGAAAGCATTCTTGTCTAAGTTCTTCTTCAATGCACGAACCGCACGATTGAGGAACGACATCTCTAGCTTTGCTCAGCGAAACAACGAAACCTTCTATGAGGCATGGGAGCGATTCAAAATCTATTAGTCCCAATGTCCTCACCACTGCTTCAGCAACGAGTCGCTCGTTAGTACTCTCTACCGAGGAATACTACCCAAGTTTCGCCTACTTTTCGATACGGCCAGCAATGGCAATTTTTTAAACAAGGATGTTGAAGCTGGTTGGGACTCGTGGAGAATCTAGCTCAGTTCGATGGAACATACAATGAGAACTATGACAGAACCGTTCGGGGAAACACCGACCAAGAGGACCAGTATAAGAAGGATATTAAAGCACTTAACGACACGCTCGATAAGTTTTTGATGAACCAACAGAAGAGTGTTCACTTTGTTCAAGAGGAGGAGACCTTTCAACCTCATGATGGTGATTGTGACAATACTGAGGAGGTGAGCTATATCCAGAATCAAGGCGGTTACCAAAAGGGTTACAACAACTATAAGCCCAACCCGATTATGTCTTCTAGAAGCACTAACTTTGCCAACCCTCAAGATCAAGTCTATCCACCTCAACAACAACAATACCAGAACAAGCCATTTGTTCGCTTCAATCAAAAACAAGCTTTTATCCTCAGCAACAGTCCCAAGGTGTTTATCAACAACCTCCTAATGTACCTGCAGAACAGGACGTCCAGGCTATTCTTCACAAAATCCTCCAAAGTCAAACCCACGGTAATCAACAATCAACCAAAATATTTATGGAGATCTACAATCACATGGACCATTCGTACACCACGCTAACTAAAAGCTTACCAACCTCTACCAACGTATTATCCATTTAGAAGGAAACACCACCTTTGCATCCCAATAAACACAATGTCAAGGATCACATATTTCAACACCGAACGAATTTGCCAATGTCGTCACCCTCTACAGTGGCCGTGTTTTACCACCTCGCGAAAGAGTCCTACCAACCCCTGGGAACACTGTTGACCAAGAGGGGGAGGATTCCAGTCTCTCAACCTTACCCAAAACTAAGAATACCGAACTGAAAAACATGCCCGATCGGGTTCATATCGAGTACGATCGGGTCAACATCAGACCCGACCAAGCTGGCAATTTTGAGGGAAGGCAAGATCCCGAAAATAAACTATTCACCCCGCATCCATATAAACCTCGATTACCATTCCCTAGCAGGTTTAAAAAAGAGATAACCGCGAGCGATGGAAAGATTCTTGAAGGATGCAATCATGGAAAGGCTAAAGGAAGTTCAGGGAGCGATGGTATTGAACCTTGAGTTTAGTGCTATTACCCAAAAGAAGAAAATTCAAGATCCAGGATCTTTTATGCTCACTTGCTCTTTAGGACCACTCTTCTTTGCTAGATGCCTTTGTGACATAGGAGCCTCGGTTAGCCTCATGCCGCTCTCCGTACCCTCTGATTTTGTAGTCCTTGAAATGGATGAGGAACCTAAAGACCCTTTGATACTAGGGAGACCATTTCTAGCTACAGTTGGTGCTATGATCGATGTTCGTATTGGAAAAATTAATATGAATCTTGGGAAGGACATAACTATGAAATTTGACATAAAGAGTACAATGAGAAACCCAACCATCAATGGGCAGGCTTTCATAATGGAGGAAATGGATCAACTAAACAATGAATTTCTGGAAGAGTTGACGAAGAAAGATCATTTGAAGACTGCTCTCACGAAAAGCAGTGTTGACAGATTTTTGTATAAGGAGACATCAGGCTATAGCGCTTGCTTAGACCTTTACAAAGTTGCGGACCACGCAGAACCACTTGAAGAGCTACGCAGAACGGGAAGAATAGACAAGACGATCTGCAAGGTTGAGTCATCTGAGCTGTCAATGGAACACAAAACCCGACCGAGTGAAGATCCGATCGAGTCCCCTTAGCTAAACCCGACCCGACCTAGTAAAGATCCGATCGAACTCCTAAGCTCGATCCAGCCATTAGTAAGCCCGAGCGAGTTATGTCCGACACGATCGGATGACTGGTCCGAGCTAAAGGCACCAAAACTTGAACTCCAACCTCTTCCCGTTGGGCTCAGGTACGCTTTCCTTGGTCCTAACGCTACATATCCTGTTATAGTTGATGCTAGCCTGAATAATGATGAATTAGAATTACCAAGTTTAGAAAGGCTATAGGATATACCTTAGACAATATCAAAGGAATTTCACTCAGTTTATGCATGCATAGAATTAGTTTGGAAAATGAATCTTATACCAGCATATAGCCACAGAGAAGATTGAATCCTAACTTAAAGGAAGTAGTTAAAAAGGAAATCCTGAAACTTCTCGATGCTGGGTCATTTATCCTATTTCTGTTAGCACTTGGGTTCTCCTGTCCATTGCGTTCCTAAGAAGGGCGGAATAACAGATATAAAAATTGATAAAGATGAGTTAATCCCTACTAGAACCATAACAGGACACGGGATGTGCATAGATTATAGGAAGTTAAATGCTGCTTCAAGAAAAGACCATTTCCCCTTGCCATTTATTGATCAAATGTTAGAAATACTTGCAAACCATCCCTACTATTGTTTCCTTGATGGGTATAGTGGATTCTTTCAAATCCCTATCCACCCAAATGACCAGAAAAAAACAACTTTCACTTGTCCCTATGGCACTTTTGCTTATAGACGCATGCCCTTTGGTCTATGTAATGCGCCTGCAACTTTTCAAAGATGCATGACCCCTATATTTTTGGATCTAATAGAGGAGACGGTGGAGATATTCATGGATGATTTTTCCGTGTATGGCTCTTCCTTCTCCTCGTGTTTGTTAAATATTTGCAAGGTTTTAGCAAGGTGCCATTTTATGTTTAATGAGGGAATTGTGTTGGGACATAAGATATCAGAACGAGGGTTAGAAGTGGATAAGGTAAAGGTCAAAGTTATGGTTCAACTGCAGCCACCTAAAACAGTAAAGGACATAAGAAGTTTCCTAGGACATGCTGGATTCTATAGAAGATTCATTAAATTTTTTTCAAAGATCGCAAGGCCTCTCACAAGACTCCTTTGCAAAGAGCAGGAATTCGTTTTTGATGACGACTGCATAAGAGCTTTTGAAGAGTTAAAGAAAGCCTTGATATCTGCTCCAATTGTCCAAGCCCCGGATTAGAATCAACCTTTTGAGATCATGTGCGACGCCTCCGACTATGCGGTAGGAGCAGTTCTAGGGCAAAAGATTGATAAGAAGGTGCACGTCATCTACTATGCTAGAAAAACGTTGGACAAGACCCACACACGGTATGCAACAACCGAAACGAAACTTTTAACAGTTGTCTTCGCCTTTGAGAAGTTCAGAAGCTACCTCGTTGGATCTAAAGTCACGGTTTTCACCGATCATGCAGCCCTACGCCACATCTATTCCAAAAAGGACACCAAGCCAAGGCTTTTGAGATGGATTCTTTTGCTTCAAGAATTTGATATGGAAATAGTTGACAAGAAAGGTATAGAGAATGGGGTGCCTGACCACTTGTCTAGAATGAGGATTGAAGACACTATCCCAATAGATGATTCTATGCCGGAAGAAAAGCCTTTAGGAATCGAATTATGGAGAGAAACAGCAGACACGGTCGCGTCAGAATTGGAGTTCCAGTGCAGCTTGGTCGGATCAGAATATGTACCTTGGGATGCACACATGGTTAACTTTAAAGTTTGTGGTGAAATCCCAGGATATATGGACCCATAAAGAAAGAAAAAAATTCTTACGGGAAGTCAATCACTACTTTTGGGACGAGCCCTACCTTTACAAGAGAGGATAAGATTCTTTATTTAGGAGATGTATAGCTGAAGAAGAGGTACAAGGAGTGCTTGAGCACTGTCATGGATCTGCTTATGGAGGTCACTTTGCCACCTTCAAAACTGCTCAAAAGGTGCTACAAGCAAGACTTTGGTGGCCGAAACTATTCAAAGACGCTCATGAGTTCTTCACTAAGTGCGATGCTTGCCAACGAATGGGAAATATTGGAAAACGAAACGAGATGCCTGAAAACCCAATACTAGAAGTTGAAATTTTCGACGTGTGGGGAATAGATTTCATGGGACCGTTCAACTCACCTTCCAATGGAAACACCTACATCTTAGTGCATGTGGATTATGTCTCGAAATGGGTAGATGTCCTCGCTTGTCCAACCAATGACCACAAGGTCGTTATCAAGATGTTCAAAAGCATAATTTTCCCTAGATATGGCGTTGCAAGAGCAGTGATCAGCGACAAGGGAATCCATTTCATCAATAAAGTCTTTGACGGTATGTAAAGCAAATATGGGTTGAAACATAAGGTATCTGATCGGCTTAATTAAGAGATCACTATAGTACTTAAGGATCGAATCAACAGAGACTCAACTTTACACAGTAAATATTCGGTATTAAAATTAAGCTAAGCAAGCAAGGTTTCAATATTAAACACAGCAAATTAAAATATTGGTTTTTAAAACAATATGAGAAAACGCTAGGCTCAGGGATATTCTCAGGAAATTCAGAATTGCAAATAAATAATTGTCAGGATTTATAAAGCACCGTTCTTGAACTCAAATCACAAAAGCATAATCAATCAATTTTCGTTGCAAAGACTATCTATGTTTAGAACCCTAAATTCCAAATCTTTTTGCAAATTTATAAGTTCATACATGCATTTACTTCAGGTTTTATAAGTTCACAAAATCTCTAAACCAAATCTCTTTTCAGGAAATCAATAACACTTTCGTGTTTACCAATTCTAGAACAAATTAACAACAATCTAGATGAAGAACTCTATTGATTCAATCCTAACAATCTAACAACCTAACAATTCATGAATTCCTTTGAAAACCCTAAACCTAACAAGAGATCTACTCAGACATTGTGAATGAAACAAACATCATGAATAAAATAGATATCATAAAAGAAAGTAATAGAAGAAATATAGGAGTTCTAAATCTTCTCTGAAGGAGGTTTTGATTCTTCTCTCCCAGCTCTCTAAAAATCTCTCTCTCCCAAAATATAGCTTAAGTCTTAACAAAACCCTAAAAACTCAATACATATGTCTTAACCACGAATTGGGCTTAATTACAAATAAGGGAAACTTCTGGGCTGAATCTGCAAATTTTCTGAACTTCAATTAAGCGTGAAATTCAATTGCCGTCAGATATTGGTGTCGATCGACACCAGAAGTTGTGACGCTCGATACTCACACCAAATATGCTCTCCCGGTACGTTCTTTCGGCACATCTTCTACAAATGCTCCCAAATGCTCCAAAAAGCTCCAATCCATGCCAAATAGCTCCTTATCCTGAAATGATTGCAAAAGATTCGAAAACACTATAAAAGCTCTATCAATAAGACTTATATCATGGCCAAAAGCCCGTAAAAACCATGATATATCAGTATCCACTTCATACCACCCCCAAACTAGTGGCCAGGTTGAAGTCTCTACCAAACAGATAAAGAATATCTTATCTAGGATCATTGGGATTTCAAGGCGAGACTGGTCTATGAAGCTAGACAAAACCCTTTGGGCATACAAAACAGCTTACAAAACACCAATAGGAAGAACTCCATTCCAATTGGTATACGGTAAAGCTTGTCATCTTCCCGTGGAAATTGAATATAAGGCTCTATGGTCAACAAAGCTCCTCCACCTTGACATCAAATCAGCTCAAGAAAAGAGAAGCCTTGATCTGCATGAGTTAGAAGAGATAAGGCTTGATGCTTATGAAAGCGCAAAAATTTACAAGGAGCGAACAAAAGCCTTCCACGACAAGAAGATAATGAAGACGGCGATCAAAGTTGGTGATCAAGCACAAGTTTTTAACTCCTGGCTGAAACTCTTTCCCGGGAAATTGAAATCGAGGTGGTCTGGACCATTTACAGTAAAAGAAGTCAGACCTTATGGGCAATAACCCTGCTGGATAAAGAAGGGACATAATTCACAGTGAATGGTCAGTGAGTTAAGAGGTATCTTACAAATGAGGAAATTGCAGAGAGGTGATCAGTCCCTCTCCAAGATCTACCATCAGTTTAAGCATTAACAAGTCAAGCTTAGTGACTATAAACAAGCTCAATTGGGAGGAAGTTATATACCATTCCTGCATTTTAGCTACTTGCCCTCTCCTTAAAAGTCTGTTCAGAGCCATAAGAGATCCGGGGGCTAACACGAGTGCCTCACCCGATCACACACCCGATCGGGCCGGATCATCACGCGCGATCGGGTCAACGCAGTTGACGCCGATAGCAATCAAGACGAGAATGTAGCAGAGAAGCTCGACATCATGAGCTCTTGGTTCATACCAACACAAGGGTAACTCTATCACTTATCTTTGTACATACCAGTTTGCATTTTGTTTTTGTTGCTTTATGATTCCAAAATCTTTCTTCAGATTTTTATTACACAAGGGACTGTGTAATTTAAGTTTGGAGGAAGGTTTGGGATATGCATTTGACATGTTTTCTGTTTTCTTATTTCGAATTTTTAGCATCTAGTCTTGCATTCATCTATGTGCATAAAAAACCCCAAAAAAATTGAAAATTTTCAGAAAACTCTTCAAAAAACAGAGTGTTCATATACTTGCATTTGGATATTAGCCTTGTTTAGTGATGTTGCATTTAGGATCATTGCATTCGCATAGGGGATTAGGATGATTATAACCAAAGAACTTGCGGTTTCGTTAGACTTAAAATCATTGCCCTCGTCCATAGTTGTTTAATGCAATTGCATGAGCTTGAATTGAAACCGCACCATTCTTTGATCACATGATTTGAATTTTAGTCTAAACTGAAGCTTGCTTTGATATGATGCCATTCCTTATTTATAAGAACCTTAACTTGAATTGAAAATTATCTGGTTGTGATTTGTTTTAAACTCATGGATACCTTGTATATATACTTGGATCTTCTTCCCCTCTTTTTACCACCCTCTTGTTGATCTAGGTAGCTGGTCATAACCTTGACCAGTTAGCCACACTTTAAGAACCTTAACCTTTCCTTCAAGCCTTTGTTTTAATTCTAAGTGAAAGGCCTATTTTTTGGGATTGAGCTTTAAGAGAACGTGTTACGTTTGTGCCAACAGGAATAGGGTCTTGAGTAGTTCTGATCTGCATTTTTCGGATCAAATAGGACTAGGATGGATTCTACTTGGGTTTTGGGATTTGTTGGGATGGTGAAAAGAAAAAGGGAATGAGTTGAGTCTTTAGGAGAGTAAAAGTTTCAGAAAAGTTCAAGGTTATAGTGAAAGATGTGTGGGGAATGCAAAGTATAGAGATGGTTCTGGATTTTAAAAGAAAGAGAGAAAAGTGTGAAGGTAGTTAAATCCTTTGATCTCTTAAGTGTTAAGAAGAAATAGAACCATAGTGTTTATAAAGAAAACCCCCTATCCACTAGTTTATCATAAGAAACTTTCCTTATACTTAGAGCAAAAAGGGAAATTGGGATGAAAAGAGTTGAAGGGTAGACTAGGATCATATGGGCTTAGACAATTAGGATATCACTTGGGTACTTTGGGTAGTCAAGATGTTATTCATGTATGCATTTGTTGGTCCTTACCTTTAGCATTCTCCCAAAAGCTCAATCTTATTCATAGAGAGATCCCAACACTTAAACAACTAAACCCTCCTAGCCAAATGAGTTTATATTCACTTTACAACCAGATTCACGGTTACTACTTAATGAATTTAAAAGGAATGGTTGATTGGAATGCTTGCCTAAGTTCTATGATAGATGACATCTCATGTTAAAAGAAGTATGGCTAAAGATTTTAACTACTTTACCAGCAAGTACTATTTTAAATCCTTACCTTCAAACCTCTCTTCCTACTTTGAATTTGCTTGAGGCCAAGCAAAGAATAAGTTTGGAGGAGTTGATAACTTCATATTTTACCCAATTTAGGCATACTTTTATTGCATGTTTTTCATAGTTTGAGTCTTGTTTCATATGCATTATGGTCTCTTTTCTTCATTTTGCACTCTTAGGTTGTTTTTGCATTAGCATTGCATATTTTGTGAATTTCGAGCATTAATAGGGGTTTTGGAGCTCTAAAAGAGAAGGGAGGTGCTATTTTCATTTCTGGGATTAAAAAATAGAATTGGAAGCATAAAGAATGAAAAAAGAAGGCACTCGACCAACCAACTCGTCCGCGTCAACAATCATCCGATCGGATGCAGTATAAGTCCCTCAAAGATCGCCTCGAATGATGATCTTGGATTGGGTTTTAGCTTCCGAGGTCTTCTCCAAAGTTGTTGGAAATTGAGTTAGCTTTCCATTGCCGGTGATTCGAAGCCAATACGAGATACGGTTCAGGAGTTATCACTGTCTTAGTGAAGGTTTATACTTTCAGATTGAAGACTGGACGCCTGAAAGATCTCACCCGACGAAATGAAGCTGACCCGACCAAGCCACTATCTGACCCAGTCGGATGGAGTGAAGTACCAGATTTTCAACTAAGGCATTGGACCAAACCGAGTCTTGGATGGACTCGAACGAGCCCAACGTGAACCCGACTGAGCTCTCTTCAAACCGACTTTGTAATTTGTCTTTTTTTGTTTTAGGGCTTCCTCTACTTAGTATAAATAGTGACCTTGGGTCATTAAGCCAAAAATCCAGTTTTTCTTAGGCTTTTTCTCTGTAGTCACCTAACATTTCCAGAAACTTGTAATCTTAATATCATTTGATCTATTGAGTTTTTAGTGTTGCTTCTTTATATTATTTTGCTCCTTGGATCATTATCTATCTAGTTATGCAAGATTTAAAGATTTATGGGTTTACCAAGTGCTAATAGCTCAATTGGTAAAGATCTCTGGCAAAAGCTAAGAGGTCGCCGGTTCGAGTAGCGTTTGGGACGAAACCATTTAACATGCTTTGGTTTTGGGCCTGAAGGGATGTATGGGCTTCTGTCCAGAACTTCTTTGATTATTCAAAAAAAAAAAAAAGATTTATGGGTTTATGTTCTCCATGATGAATTCCAGATCTGAATAGATTTCTTGGTTTAAAGGATGGGTTAGGTAATGAGAAATCTTAGTTTCTAGGGATGCTTAAGTATAGATTCAGGTAGATACCTTCTGTATTAAGAGATTTGATTGCTAATCTTAGCATTTTAACCATGTGGGATTAGATCTTAGACATTCCAGCACTCAAAAAGTGTTCAATAGAATGTCTGATCAACTAATGCCAGAGATCTATTTACTTACCCACGAGATTGGCTGTTAAGGAGTAGATTGACGTTAATGATCTTAATCATTATGCCTATCTATAGTATGTTTCATCAATGAAAGTTGAGAATAGGAAGTGCTATAGATCTGATAATCTTTGCCAAGAGATTGGATGGATTAGGTTAAGTGGTTCATTGTCTAGGATTAGATCTCTTTGAGCATGTTAAGCATCCCCAAGAGATTAAGAGGATTCATCACCCCTATTAGCCCATCCTTGAGACCTTCTTTTATCTGATTATTTACTTGCTTTATTTCTGTTTTTAATATTGCTTCTGTAGTTCTTACATTCTTAGTTTCGTTTCAGTAGTTCTCTTAGATCCTTTAGGTTATCTTTAGTACTGTTCTTAGATCTTTTAGTTTATCATTTTGTACTTTATTTTTATGCATTTGAGTTTTAAATCTCAAACTTTCAACTGATTGGCTTGACTTGATTAGTTCTCCTATATCCTGATTGTTTACAATACATCCATTTGGATTGATAACCTCATGTACTACGTTGCACTGGGGAATTGAACTCCAAGAGGATTCATCACCCCATTAGCCCATCCTTGAGACCTTCTTTTATCTGATTATTTACTTCCTTTATTTCTGCTTTTAATATTACTTCTGTAGTTTTTGCATTATTAGTTTTGTTTCAGTAGTTCTCTTAGATCCTTTAGTTTATCTTTAGTACTGTTCTTAGATCTTTTAGTCTATCATTTTGTAGTTTATTTTTATGCATTTGAGTTTTAAATCCCAAACTTTCAACTGATTGGCTTGACTTGATTAGTTCTGCTATATCCTGATTGTTTACAATACATCCATTTGGATCGATAACCTCATGTACTACATTGCACTGGGGAATTGAACTCCAAAAACACACAAAAACCTTGTTTCATACGGCTGCTCCACCACCGCAGCTACTCCCTCGGGCTGCACAACCCCGACACCGGGCTGCACTCCGTGCCCGACGGGCTACACACCAGGCCCAACAGGCTGCACACCAGGCCCAACAGGCTGCACACCCTCCACTCCTGGCGGTCCAACTGGAGCCTGCATCAATACCGCTCTCGGTAACCGCTTTAAAACCTGCTTCACCAGATCCGCAAGCCAATCATTCTGACCTTGGGCTCCACCTGCTGGAACACCGCCAACCGGGTTTCCAGCCACACTAGTACCGTTCCCAGACAAACCGGCTCCCACAGCACTCAAAATGGCACCACCCAAGGATCCCTCCTGATACCACTAGGACTCGCTGACATGATCGATCGTAGCACTCTGGTCCACACTCGTGTCGTTACCCGAGGCAACACACGCCTCCTACCGCGATCACGCCCACGACCACCACCACGACCACCAGCTCCACCTCTAACCATCTGCATCACAACAAAAGGCTAAGAACACCAAACAAAAATCACCAAAACACACAACTTACCATGGAATCTCATTGAAGGCTTGAGAGGATGATCTAGGTCTCCATGCTCACACAATTGATTAACACACAAATCAAACAGCATGCAATCCTATCATCATTTCTCATCAACGAAATTCACATATCACCAACGAAATTCTCATCAACGAAATTTACTCCCGCCCTAGAACCGTAAGGGTTCTGATATCAAATTGAAAGAACCCATCCCATTTTTTTTTAACATGCAAACCGGATTAACCCATTTAAATCAAACCAGCTAAACAGCTAACCGACTCTAATCACTTTAAACCACTAGACCAGCTAAACTGGCCCTAATTAATTTAAATCAATTAAACTAGACCAGTCAACAATTAACCAGCAAAAAACTTAACCAAACTCCAAAAATTTAATTTCATTAACCAAACGGTTCAAGAAAACATTATTCCAGGATCATCCTAACATGCTTCTAAATTCCATTCTAGCACAATAACAAATCCAACAATAATCTAATACACCAATAAGCGCCTAAATCATCCTCCTCTCCTTGCCATGATTCCACGGATCACACTTTTGCTTTACCTGCACCATAGAAAGAGATGCATAAGTATTCCAGAATACTTAGTGAGACACTCAACTCAACTACCGGGCTACACACACAAGAAAATTCAATCTTCATTCAAGGAAAAGACACAAACAACCAATAAATGAAAAACTAGTATCGCTGATAACGATCGGTGTTGATCGACACCCACAACTGGTGTCAATCGACACTCGCCCACGACACTCACGGTCGATACCGTGATCGACACTCCATTCGCGAGTAGCAATTATTCTCGCGGAACAAAACATTGGTGTCGAGCGACACCCACCACTAGTGTCGATCGTCACTGACGCTCTACAGTCGCTCCAGCTAACGTTTCTAAAGCCAAACCAACCCCAATCAATACGCAATTAAAATCGAACCAATCAAACCGGAAAATGTTGGTGTTGAGCGACACCCTCCCTTAGTGTCGATCGACACCACGCATTTTTGAACACGGGTGTTACACATGGTCTTGCAACATTTGGTGAGAAGTGTGAAGTGTGAAATGTGTTCTTAGTTTTTTGAGTTTGTTGGGAAGGTAAGATGCTTCGATTAAGTACATTTGTTTGTCTTAATCATGGATATAGACTTCCGACTATATGTTGATTAAGTATAAACTCCCTTTTTCCTCCTTTCTCATCACTTTGCTGATTAGATTCACGTGTTTCTGTAGAAGACGAAGTGAAAATGGACTATTTCATAAGATTTAAAAAGAGTAGCAAGCTTACCACGCAAATGTTTAATCTTTCTCTTTGCCCCACTTGGGCCAAGCTTTCCAAAACAATAGTTTACTAGTGTTAGCTTTAACCTTTGATCAAACACCGTAGTCATTGCAAAAACATCACTTACATCTTCCCAATACTTATTAAACCTTTCTCTCATTGGGACAATCATGTTTCTAATGACTTCATCTTGATTTTCTGAATTCGATATCAACCACTCGTTGATCTTCCAAACTTGCATAAAATACAATTTAGAAGTTGGATATGTAGAACCTGAGATCAGATTAGTGATGTGATTGAAAGGCTCCGAAAAGATGAAAGTTGTAGTTTCTACCATCAATGACTTTGAGATTACCAAAGGCAGCTCGATACTTGGGAGCCCTATCAAGCATCTAGTATCTTGAGTTCCACCTAGTTTTGCATCCAAAATCAAGCCCGCTTTCATCTTTATACCAACAGCTTCCACACATTTTGCAAACAACATCTCACGATTTCTAGAAGCTCTATCATACTTGATACTCTCTCTGATCTTATGCAATGTATCAACTATCTCATCCAACCCAATATGAACAATGATGTTGAGAATATGTGCTACACATCTCACATGAACATACTCTCCTCCACATAATAAATTATTATTGCTACTAGCATTGTCAAACGTGATGGAAAACACTTTTTTTTTTAACTCCCCAATCCCCCCACTTCTCTACAATCTTCATTAATATGTGCATACATGAATTTGGTGGAGCGAAAGCAAAAAACGCAATAATCTTGTTGTTTAATTTCCAGTTCCTATCAACATAGTGTGTTGTTAGACACATGTAGCCTTCCTGAGTGATTGCAATCCACAAATCATAAGTGAAGCTAATTCTCCCTGGAAGGTGAGATAATTCTCTCATTAAATTATTTGTCTCATTCTCATAGAACTTGTAAACTTCTGCTACTATTGTGTTTTGGCTTATAAACTTCACATCTACGTTCAAATAATTCCAAACTGATCTAACTCTCTCATATTCAACATATGCAAATGGGAGATCATATTCTACTATCTGAATGATACACTTAGCTACTATCTCACGGAAAACCAAATGATCTATCTTCTTAGTTTGTAATTTTTCTTCAGCATTGAGCATCATTTTACTAATCATAACCTTACAAGTTTCCATATGACGATTGTAAGATTTTGTACCGTTCTTGTGTGAGTGATACGCATAGTCATGCTTGCAGGGATTGCATTGCGCTCATTCTACAGTTTCTCCCTTACTATTTGTCTTCTTAATCACTGTAAAATGCTCCCAGCAATTTGCGTACTGCCTTTTCTTCTTCAGTTCTTCTTCGGATTTTTTTTCCTTTTCCTTTCTCTCCTTTGACATCAGCATCATCATCATCATCATCATCATCATCATCAATATTGATTGAAGCTACTTTACCAGATTTAGATGATTGTTCTCCTGCAAAATTATTGTGCTTTCTCTTCTTCTGTTCTGTTGACGATGTTCCTCTGTCTTCTTCGCCATCATCATCATTAATATCAATTCCTGCTCTTTTAAGAGATTTAGATGACTTTGCTCCATCAAACAGATGTTGTTCGTTTGCAGCATTTTCAGCGTCTATGATTTTGTGAGACTCTAAGTCTACTGATCTTAGATCACCATGTGAATTCTCGAATAATAAGCAACGATGAATTAAAATTTGTAAAGAAAATCTAGTAATCAATGAATGTAAAAGTTTAAAAAGTAAATCAACGATGAATGTAAATCTAATAATCAATGCATAACCAACGATGAATGAATGTAAGCTTCTTAATGTTACCATAGGGAATCACGACTGTGTCTCTGTTATATATCTAAGAGACTAAGACTTTGAGTCTTTGAGGGCTGGAGTTGTGTCGTGCAGTCTTTTCTTGTCAAGCAAATTAATGAATTATGTTAAACTAATTAGGATTTACAGAATTACATCTTTTGTACTAGTATAAAGCTTCTAAATGGTATATATTGTTTATTTATTTTTTTCCTTCTAATTCTCTTTTAAAGACTCTACGCGTTTTATTCAAAAGATTAAGTTTAAAACAAGCAGAAGAGTCACACAAGGTTTATTAAGGTCCTTCTCTATTTTGACTGGCTTCTAACTTTTACTAGCATCTCAACACAACTTTTGGAATGCATCTCTATCTGCGCTTCCACCCACATAAGAGGATTTACCTGAACAGCAGAAATTGAGGTGTTGATTTGTCCTCTCTGATTCGACATATGAGGCTTCAAAGTGTCCTCAGTTGCTGCAAAAGATAGCAGAGGTTTATAAGATTTAAGATAACAACTAACCACTTCATTAACATACAGTACTACTTACTTTTTTTCTGGATCAGACTTGTAAGTAGATAACAATTCAAATATTGGTGTCTCAGATGCTATTTAAAGTATCTGAAACTTACAACATTTTACATGAAGCTCGTACGCCTGAGACTTTCTTGTGAACTACAGAACAAGAATTTGATGACAAAGCTCTTACCTTTTAAAAGTAATGTTGCGGTTCATCACCTGAAATCACAAAAAAGAATGAACTTTTTTTACTTTATCTCTTAAAAATTCAGAAACTTTCATATAGAAACAGAGGTTCTCTGAAAACCATCGTTCTCGCCCATCTTGTTCCTTGATAAGACGTTACATTCAAAATCAAAATCAAAATCAATTAACCAAAAACATGATCTGATTTTCAAACTTTCTAACAATGCAACTCAATTCCATTACTTATTCTCCCTAAATTTATCCTTTATAAAGTTATCATCTTCTTCCTCTCTATCTCTCTGCCAGGTTTCTCATCATTAACTAATTTGCATGTTTGATTTATGTTTGTTAATGTTTTGAAATCAAAGAGTAAAAGATGCTTAAGTAGGAGAGAAATCAAATGAGATCGATCTTAAAACCGAAAATCTTTGTTTTGTCCTAAAGAATGTGAAACAAAAACAAAACGAACCAGGGAGAGTGGGTGCCCAAGTGTCTGTAGGAAGAGAAAGAAGATGAAGGTATCTCCTCTCTCTTCATTTGTTAATTGTTATGTTTTGTTCGTCTTTCACTCACACAAATTCCGAATGATCACAAACTCGTGGAGAACAGGAGAAATTTGAGGAGAATTGAAATGGAAGGAGACGAATGAGAGCTTGGTCTACCTGCAAACACGCGACAACAAGGGGAAAAAAATTTCTTGACCCGTCAATCGTTCGGGTAGAGACCACAAGACCCGCTATTTTTTGGGCAGTAATTTAAGTGTCCATACCCGCCTCGCTAAGAGACATAACGGACAAGGCCCGCAGACATGAGGCACAAGTGACATCTCTACAATTGGGAAATCTTGGTCCAGTAGGATGCCATTGGAGTTAGTTAAAAAAAAGTATTGGATGCAGAGGCATTTGAGAGATATCCATGGGGAAGAGTTGGATTGAAGAGCTTAATTCAGTCTATCAAACTGGTAACTTATGAGAAGAATAATTATGTAGTGAATGGTTGTGTTCATGTGTTGATGGTTTGGACATTTGATAGTGTTTCTTCTTTGGGGATCAGTTATGGAAATAAAATAAATAGAGACAATGTGCCTCTTTTGAGTTGGAAAGGAGGTCGACCGAGATTTTCTATTGTATGACTACCTTGCGAAAGAGAAGAAAAAATAAAAAAGGTAAGTTTGTCTAGTTTTTAACATTACGAATGACTGTCTTGTTTATAACTTAAACATGCACCTTACACTTGTTCTACTTAATTTGTAGTTGGTAGTTTATCATATGGCTGTAAAACCTGAGGAAGAGTTATTTTCAATTTGGCCTGACGAGAAACTAGTGTATGGTGAAGGTGAAAGGGGAAAAAATTGCTGGATAATCTGTTAAAAGATATTATGAATGGGCGTGTGACTGAAAAGTTATGGGTTGATCTTCTTGAAGCTGTGGTTGTTGACAAAAGGAAAGATAAGACAAAAAAGTTATTAGAGGATAGTGAGGAGGATGACTTAATTGAGGCAGCAGCAGAGAAGAAAGTGAAGATAAAGATTGGGTTTGAAAAGGAAGGAAAACTGGCCACTGGTTTAGATGAATAATCGCTTGTTGGATTTGTTAAAATGATGACTACGTTAGGAAAGAAATTTGATAATATGGAGGCTAAAATTGATGGTCTTAGCGAGACTGTCATGGGGATGGGGAAGAAGATTTCCGTCATCGAAGGAGAGGTGCTGAGTATGAAGAGAGAACAGACTAATAAGAAGGAACGAGATGAAAGTTCAATTAACAAAGAGAAAGAAGAGGTATGTATCTATGTCTTATAGTTTTCTGGTTTCTTTTATCCAAATACAAAATTTATCACATATAAGCTGGCTTTTGTTGCAGAGTTCTTAGTTGGTGGACTAAGAGTATTTTTAAGCTTTTCTTTTCTCATTTGGAGTACTTGAATTTTCCGATTGAACATCTTTTCACTTTATTTCCTTGTTGTAAAACATATTGGCTTAGTTATGTTATTGTTGGCTTAGTTATGTTATTGTATACTCAGATTTTGATATATTTATTTGGCTTTTATGCAAAAGTTACCTTACTAAGCATCTGAAACATTCCATTATATCTTTGAATGTGGTAGATATGGATGTCTACGCTGAAGGCAACGTCTAGAGAAGATTTTTCAATAACATGTTTGGTTAGGAATTGATAAGTCTGTATTTCATCACTTTTTGAGCATGCATTCATCATCTTTTCAGCATCATTCACTTGTTGATTCGCATCATATTGATCCCTTTCTGCATGTTTTACATACTTAGGTAGGTTTTATGCATATCTTGCATACATTGTGCATATTTCGAGTGTTTCAGGTACTCGACATGCATACGATCGAGTGGGACGATCGAGTGAGAAGCAAGGATGCATTGCAGGAACATACTTCACTCGATGGACGTGATCGAGTAGGTGATCGAGTAGCAGGTCGAGCGGTTGATCGAATAGGGTGATCGAGTGAACCGAAGGAATGCGAAACAACTGTCACTCGACGTGCACACTCGAGTGACACGATCGAGCAAAGCAGAGAAGATGCTCACTCGACCAACTTAGTCACAACAATTTTTGAACCGCTTTACGTTGTCGTTTTATGTTTTAAGGTTTTCTCAAACATTGTTATAAATAGGTCTCATTTGGATTGCCCAAGGGATCGAGTAATTTTAATTAGGTTTTTGTTGTTAGCCACCAAACAATCCTGAGAATTGTAATCGTGATTTCTTTTGAGTTATTGATATTTTGCAATCAGTTCTTGAATCATTGTTGTTACTCTTCCTGTCATCCTTATTATTATGCATGTTTTGAACGACTCGTATTTCATGATGTTTAACATGATTTCTGCGTCTGAGTAGTGTTAGGGTTCTTGAGGATGGGATAGATTAGGTGGATGATGTTAGTTTGCTAGAGTGTTCATGTTAGATTTGTTTTGTTTCCCTTCTGGATTAGAGTTTTATTAGCTAGTTCTTCTCTGATCAATTGGAACTAGGTCGTAGACATTTCATGCCCGAAAGGTATATGATGAAATGTCTGAACCAACTAGTGCCAGAGATTTACATGCTTAGCCCAAGAGATTGGTTGTCTAAGATGTTTATTGACATTAATGAGCTGTTTCTTTATGCTTGTTTACTACATGTTTCATCAATGAGAATTGAGATTAGGAAGTGTTGTAAACTTGATAGTTACTGCCAAGAGATTGGATTGACTAGTATTAGAAGTTCATAGTCTAGGGATTAGAATGTTTGCAGTTTGATAAACACTCGAAGTAGATTAGCATACTCCACCTACATCAATAACCTCATCCTCAGGATCTTCTATCCATTTGTGCTTTCTGTTTAATTCTCTTGTTATTTACTTGTTCTACTTGGTTTTCTTGCCAGTATCAATAATCGTTACGTTTTAGCTTATGCATGGTAGTTTATGTTTTACAGCCTTACATTTATCGCATGTTTAACATGTTCGCTTAGGATCACTGAAAACCAAAAATCATTTATGCTTGCTTGACTTCATCATTTCTGATATATCTTGATTGCTAGCATCACACATGATTGGATTGATACCTATTGTACTACAATGACATGATAGTACTCTAGGGTAATTGATAGCAAAATCCTAGTATCAGGAATCCAAAGTCCAAAAGCTACTCCAAACCTAAAACCAACAAACCCATTAGACTTTATCACTAGTCTTTCACATCTGATGGGAAGGTTGAGCACAAATGTTTTATCGCAAACACTTAAGAAACCAGAAGACACATGTTTACCACACCTGTGGGAAAGGGAAAGGGAAATATTGGTGTTACTTGTAGAATCATCAAAACAGAAGTTGTTGTTAGTCAACCAAAACCAAAACCTAATTATAGAAAAGCAATGGAAACTGCCACCAAACCACTTGCTTAAGCTTCAAAATCAAAGTCTGTTAACAAACCATTAAAATGATATATAGCTCTACAACGATATCTAGTTTCCTAAAGAAGTACAAGAGGAATCAATTTAGTATTAATGTACATGAACATGATTGACGTTAAGCGATATCATCGTGATACGATATGATATCGCATTACCCCTCCTCAAGCTGGTGCGTGCCAGTCAAGAATGCCCAGCTTGTTGCGAAAGTCTTCATAAGCTTGGCATCCCAACGGTTTCGTGAAGATGTCTGCAAGTTGCGCAGAAGAAGACACATGGTGAGCAGACATTGTACCTTTTTGTATTTCGTCCCGAACAGCGTGACAGTCATTCTCAATATGTTTGGTTCGCTCATGGAAGACGGGATTAGTACTGATATAAATCGCCGATTTACTATCACAATGAATGCACATCGGTTGATCGTTAGAGACGCCTAAGGATTGGAGAACATTCTTGATCCATAATAGGTCATCGCGAAGATAAGACATTGCTTGATATTCTGCCTCAGCGGAAGACTTACTGACAGTGTCTTGCTTTTTAGTTTTCCAAGAGATGGGAGATTGACCGAGTTGAACAAAGTTACCAGTGACCGAACGACGTGTAAGAGGACATCGAGAGTAATCTGCATCACACCAACCATTGACTTGAAACTCATTAGCAGAGCTCAAAAGAATACCTTGTCCAGGAGTAGCCTTGAGATAACGAACAACTCGAAGGGCAGCTTCCCAATGATCTTCTCGTGAATTTTGCATGAACTGTGCCAAAATGTGAACAGCGTAAGCTAAATCCGGTCGAGTCATTGCTAAATATATAATACGGCCCACTAATCTGCGATAAGGCGTCGGATCAGGTAGAGGAGGAGAAACAGAGAGAGCTAATTGCACGTCGTTTTCCAAAGGATAAGGAGCAGGTTTGGCACCCAACGATCCGGTTTCAGCAATGATATCTAAAGCATACTTGCGTTGGCTTAGGTAGAAACCAGTTGCATTGCCGAGAAAGTATTTCAGAGTACCAAGGTCTTTCATCTTGAAACATGAGGAGAGATAAGCTTTAAACTTAGCCAATGCTGCGTCATTGTTGCCCGTAAGAATCATATCATCGACATAAATGAGTAACCTAATATATATACCGTCTTTCAGCAATGACATAAATGAGTAGTCGGCATGAGTCTGTTGAAAACCGTAGTCACGAAGAGAAGAGGTTAACTTTGCAAACCAGCATCTCGGAGCTTGCTTAAGACCGTAAATGGATTTTCGTAATCGACACACCTTTGTCTCATCCTTTGGATAAAAACCTGGTGGTGGATTCATATACACCTCTTCATCGAGATCACCATGTAAGAAGGCATTGTGAACATCCATCTGATAAACATGCCAGCAATTTCCAGCAGCAACTTTCAAAAATAAGCAAACCGTACCCATTTTTGCAACCGGAGCAAACGTTTCACCATAGTCTTCACCCTCAATCTGTTTATTACCAAGTGCAACTAGCCGTGCCTTGTAACGCTCAACCGTGCCGTCAGCATTGTATTTGATTTTGTAAACCCACTTACTCCCAATCGCACGTTTCCCTGGTGGAAGATCTTCCAAAGTCCATGTTTCGTTTGCTTCTAAAGCATCAACTTCAGAACCCATGGCCAGTCGCCATCGAGACATTGCAAACGCGGATTTGAATGACTTTGGCTCAATGTTTTTGGTTATAGCAGCCAGATACACTCGATGAGTTTCTGAAAATCGAGTACAAGAGACATAATTGGAGATCGGGTATTGTGACTTACTCGTCTTTGTGACAAGCGTCCCTTGAGCCGTATTCACAATAAAGTTTGTGAGCCGTGTGGAGGGAATTTTTGCTCGGTGCCCACGACCCAATTGAACTTCAGGAGAAGCCACAATAGTCGATTGAGGAACGGGAGAGGTAGGAGGTTAAACAGACGGGGACGACATACTCGAAGTAGATGAAGATGACGAAGGCAAAGATGGAGCGGAGGATGAGGATGATATACCAGAGGATTCGCTGGAAGAATCAGTCGTCGTGGGATCGATATCGGTAGCTGAGGAAGACGACACCGTATGTGTGGTGTTATCTGAAGAAGAAGTTGGGCCGGAGGCATCAGTTAATGGGCTTGTGTTAAGGCCGTTTTCTATCTCCAAAAATGGGTTATGATGGAAAGGAGCCCATAAGCCATTGTCTTCATCCATGTGTTGCGACGAAACAGAGCTCAACTGAGCAAAAGGAAATTGATCCTCATAGAACATCACATCGCGAGAAACAAAGAACTCTTGCTTCTCCAAATCATATAAACGCCATCCTTTCTTGCCGTACGGATAACCAACAAACACACACTGTCGGCTTCGCGATTCAAATTTATCACCCTTGTGACCTTGGTTATGTGCATAACACAAGCTTCCAAAAACCCGTAAGTGAGTGTACTCAGGGGAGTTCTGATATAACTACTCATAAGGTGTTAAACCTTGATGAATGGAGGATGGTGTGCGGTTGATGAGATAGCCAGCTGTAAGGATACACTCTCCCCAAAATTCAATTGGTAAGTGAGCTTGAAAACGTAAAGCTCGGGCCACATTCAAGATGTGACGATGCTTGCGTTATGCCCGTCCGTTTTGTTGTGGTGTACCAACGCAGGATGTTTCATGTATGATGCCGTGTTGTTTGAAGAAACTGGTCATACAAATGAATTCGGAACCGTTATCACTACGAAAAGTTTTAAACTTGGTCTGCAATTGTGTCTCGACCATAGAAAAGAAATTCTTTAGACATGTTGGAGCTTTTGATTTATCTTGAAGAAGATGAACCCAAACACTTCTTGAGAAATCATCAACAAGAGTTCAAAAATATCGTGCTCCACAATGCGAAGCCATACGATACGGACCCCATAAATCAGAATGAACTAACTCAAAAGACTGTGTTGTTTTATTGATACTTGATGGAAAAGGAGACTTTGTTTGTTTAGCGCGGAGACAGAGATCGCACGCCTTATTGAAAATTTCAGAACTAACAGAAACAGAAAGAGTCTTTAGAGAACCAACTACTTGAGCAGAGGGATGTCCTAAGCGTTGATGCCACAACTCGTAAGACGTGTCAGCTTGAGTCCGTACTGATGCAGCTAACTCCATTCTGCAAAAATAGTAGGTTCCGGACTCCCGCTTACCCGCTCCAATCACCATCCTCGAACCGCGGTCCTGAACCACAAGAAACCGATCAGCGAGTTGAATCACACAACGATTCTCATCAACCAGTTGCCCAACGGAAATCAGATTTGTGGTTAATTCCTCAACAAAGTAAACCGACTTTAAAACCAAGTGTGAACCAAAAACAACAGACCTTGCTTAACGGAGACACGCTCTCTACCATCAGCTAAGATAACTAACACCAGAGCCATATCTGTAACATTGGTGAGGCTATCGTAGTTTCCTGATAAGTGGTGAGTAGCACCAGTATCCAATATCAAAGAAGAGAGATAAGACTTACCAGACAGTTTCTCGGTGCTTGTGCTAGGACGACCATTCAAGATCGTCTTCAAGTAACGCCACTCAGAATCATTTAGAGCCGTGACAGCATCCCGATCCTTGTCAGTGATAGGGTAGCTGGCGTGATCCGGTGATAAGACGGGGGGAACATGAACAGCATTAGCGTAAGCACACCCACGCCCAGCAGAGACGCCATCAGACGAGACACCACGACCTCGGCCAGAAATAGCACGGCTACGAGGACGTTCTCCCAACCATTCGGGATACCCGATCACCGCGAAACAGCTATTGGAAGCATGGCCCGAACGTTGGCAATGCTTACAAACAACCGCATTTTCAAATGCATCAATGCGAGCCGCGTTGGAACGAGACCTAAAAGTGACCGCATGAGCAGCAACTTGTGGAGTCTCCTCACCATGATGCACCGTTTTAAGATCTTCTTCTTGAAGAACAATATTGTAAACCTCTTCCAAAGGCTGAAGAGGTGTACGTGACACCAAAGTGGACCGCACGGTGTGATAGTTGTCATCGAGACCAAACAAGAACTCGTGCACTTTGTCACCCTCACGGTCTTGTTCTTGGAGATTCGCCAGATCACATTCACATTTACCACACTTACACACACGCAAAGGTCGGTAGTGAGCCATGTTATCCCAAATACGATTAAGCTTCCCGAAGTAAGCTTCAATCGCAAGACCTCGCTGTTTGCAGCAGGCTAATTCCGCCTTGAGCTGTTGGATACGCGACCCATTCATCACCGAGAATCATTTCTTCAAGTTGTCCCAAAGATCCTTAGCAACATCCCGGTGCGAGATGCTGGAACGGAGTGAAGGATCATCGTCATCTTGATCCATGAAACAAGCAACGCCTGAATCGTCCACCAATCGTCAAGATCCGCATATCCGGCAGTAGGACGAGCAATGGTCCCATCGAGAAAGCCAAACTTCTTGCGAGAGCAGAGGGCTGTTTTGATGCCGCATGCCCACTCATCATAGTTCGAACCCTTGAGTAAATGGTGAGAAATCACAGCGTCGGGATTGTCGGCAGCAGTTAGGTCATACCATCGTGGTCGAGTTCAGCGTCGTTGTTTCGGTCGAGTTCGAGATCGGAGTGGTAGCCATCGTTTGTGTTTTCGAGAAAAAAATAAAATTTTGTCAAGGCTCTGATACCATGAACAAATAGATGATCGGAGAAGAGTAAGTTTCTGATGATATTATTCGCAGGAAGTATTACAATGATATATAGCTCTACAACGATATCTAGTTTCCTAAAGAAGTACAAGAGGAATCAATTTAGTATTAATGTACATGAACATGATTGACGTTAAGCGATATCATCGTGATACGATATGATATCGCATTAATTTTTGAAAATGGATAGAAAAGAGGGGTATTTTTAAAAAGGGATACACCAAAAGGGGTATTTCTCAAAAATTCTCTAGTTTCTTTGGGAATGTTTGCCGCTTCGTTTCAGATATGGTCATGCTTGCTCTACTTACAATTTTGTGTCTGTTGTGTTCAATAAAATGATAAGTGTATCTGCTTGAATAATTTGTAGAACGATCTGATCTCTATAATTAAGATTTAACTAATCTACTAATACTAATATATTTTGGATTCTCTTTCGCAGGTAAAGTTGTACTAATGTGACTTCATATTATGGGTTCGACATTTCTGTTCCACAAAGAAGGAATAGATATGGAGAAGAATTGAGAGAATACTACAGTAGAAGAGAATTAGATAAGTAGGAGAAAAGTGAAGGTGATGAGCATTTGCTCTCGATATGCATGTGTACCTTCGTTTTAGATGAACTAGGTTGTGAACCCACGCTATGCGTGGGTTTATTTGATGTACTTTAGTAAAAAATATATACGATTAATGATAGTAATATTATGGAAAAAGATTGCTGGCTACATGAACTATGCAAGAATACATGGCCACACATGCGAACTAAACTATTTTATGCTCAACTACACCAACTTGATGGAATGCATGGCCACATGTACCAACTTGATGATGTCATGTGTTTAGCATCGACAACATCAAATCTCGGTGTATCGGTACAAAAACGCCGACGTTGACTCGCCGTTGACTTATCGGAACCGATATCGTACCCGATATTAACGAAACCGACCCGAAACAAGATCCGACCTGGTCTGCTTCTACATAACCTGAATTATAAATGGACAATTTACTTGGGCTTATAATTTCAATTAGGCCCAGACCAATAAAACAAAAACCTTTTACACAGTACAGATTACAGTAAATCATTTCGTATTCTCCATTTGTGGTGAAGAAAAAAATTCCCCTTTTTCACTTAGGGTTTACGAGAGTTTAGAAGAGAAAAAGGGGAAGAATATACATTTAGCGATTTAAACATGTAGCCAAACAAAATCATTACATTTTTGTATTAATACTATAGTATAAGAAATCATAAAACTATTGCCAAACAACTCAAATTACGGATAAACGCGCGGATCTTTAATACTCGCTAACCAAACCCGAAAATTTTATGTTCTAATCTTAGCCGTCCGTTTATAAGTGGTAGCTGTTAATCCTAACCGTTTAATCAATCCACCGAGAATCATATCTTTAAATCTCGGCCGTTCCTTTTTAGAGCAAGTTTTTAATCCGTACCGTTTAATATATGACAAACCATAGAATATTTAGGGCCTTTTTATCAATCTCTTCCATTTCGGCCTATACTTTTCCGGATTTTATACGAATATGGGCCGAGAGCGCATCATTGATTTGGATATTTTTATGGTATAAAATCGTATATTCTTAATATGGGTGGAATAATTATCTCCACCATAATATCCGCTTTTCAATATTTATTAATTTTCTCACTGATGTATGTGATTCCATTTATGATAATTAATTAGGAATTGAAATCGTTATCGAAGATCTTAAATTTATAAAGAGCATACCATAACTACCCTATAATTGATTAGCAGAATATACGATTTTCTGTTGTAATGCAAAACAATAACAAACTTTGTGAGCAAGTTTATTACTTTATATCTATTCGTAATAATCGGAAATCAAATTAGGGTAATTTTTGATGGGTTCGAAATCTTCCCGAACCTAAATTTAAATGACGATACCATTACACTATAAATAAACCAATTCTTATTAAATACCTATCATAACTAAACGACCTTTGAAAAAATAGGAGAATCCAAAAATGTTAGCCTCTACACTCCCTATCACGTCTCTTAGTTCCCTAAAACCTTACAAAGTAAATTGGCGTATTCAAGTGAAGGTTTTGCATCTCTGGAAGCCGTATTCCACCAAAGTTGGTGAAACAATGGAGATGTTTTTGGTTGACATTTCTGTAAGTTACAGTTTCCAAAATTAAGATTATTTTCATTTTAATTAGTTAACTATGAGTGAAGGTTTAACTATTTTTTGATATCGATTTTTCTTTCTTTTTACTTTCACAGGGTCATAAGATTTCTGCTAACATAAAAAAGGAGCATATCAAAAAGTTTGAAAAATTTTTGATCCCAAATTTTTGGATCATTATTTCTATTTTTGGTTTAACTCCTTTTTATGGTTCATTTAAAATATCGGACATAAAGTTTAAAATTGGTTTCATGTCCAAAACAATTGTCACCGCTTCTGAAAACATATCCGACGACATGTTTCTTCAATTGGCCAGTTACGATGATGTTCTTGCTGGGAAACAAAACAAGAATTTGTTATTTGGTTAGTATTTTTATTTATTTAAAAATCAATGAAATGTTTAATTTCTTCTATAACTAGTTTGATTTTTTTGCAGACTTTATGGGCCAATTCGATGATTGTGGTGAGATTCAAGATATCCCTACTTCTACTAAGCCTACCAAGAAGATCGACTTTCATTTGAGAAACAAGGAGTAAGCTTACTAATTTTAAAGTAACAATTTTCGATTAGAGAAAATATTACGCATATTTGTAATTGATTACTATTATTAATCATTCGCAATTGTAGGGTACTCGGGTGTTATGTACACTCTGGGGAAAATTTGCTGAATCACTAAGTCAAGCATGGTGTTGTAATTTGTTTGATACGATTTGCCAAAGTCAATGTTTTCAACGGTAACATAAAAAATTACTTTACATCATCTTATACATCAAAATATATACTGCATACAGACTAAAAGAGCATTCGTATTTACGATCATATATATCTAAAATGACTAATTCAGATGTTTGGAGTGTTTCTAATTCTTATGACACATCACAATTGCTTACTAATATGGCCATACCAATGATTAAAGACATTAAGAAAAGGTATGTACTAGAATAGATTGAGATTAGTAATTATCTACATTTTAAATGTATATAATTAATACCATTTTATGTTTAATTTAATGTAAACAGCCTTACCATTGATGGTTCGGAATTGACTATCGTGGGTAACTTACAGACTAATGTCTTTTTTGGTCGTACTAAAAAAGAAGACATGGATGAGTTTCCCATCATGACTTTTGAGGAACTGCTTCAAGCAACTGAGGTTTGTTTAAATTAAACTTTTAAGAATTATTAATATGTTTTATCTAACATATATATGCATCTCACATTTCCATTTACACGATTGTATTGTAGGTAGGATTGGTTCGCACTCTTTGTACGGTTAAAGAAAATGATACTGACTATTCTTGGTTCTATTATGCATGTAAAATATGCAACAAAAAAACTATTAAGGAGGATGTCATTAAGCTGGAAGATGTTAATGCAAAACCTATACCAAGATTTTGGTGTGAGGTCTGTAAAGATTACGCTAAAGGCGTCTCTCCAAAGTGAGTTTTTTTGTTGCCTAAATCCTTATAATTTCTGATCAAGTTGATTGAATTTATTTTCTATTCATCTTTTTAACGATTATCAAATTTTTAGGTTTTGGATTCACCTTAATATCATTGACCATACTGGTGAGACTAGAATTATGATGTTTGTCAGTTTTGCTGAGGATATCGTTGGGACGGCTGCTACTGAAATCATACCTAAAGGATCATTTGATCTGGTATATTAGATAATAACATCTATACAATTAAATAAAGATTTTACTATCTTCAATCATTACTAACTCAATGCTTATATAGTTTGAAGATCCCACAGATTTGCCAGATCCGATCAAAGCTTTAGTTGGGAAATCTTTTGTTTTCCTTCTTTGCATCGAGCCAAAACATATTCATGGAAAATGTGACATTTATAGGTTTGCACAAGTTGCTGAGGGGAAAACAAGATATGTCCCTGAAATATCCTTATCATATACATATTTTGATCAATAATCAATTTACTCGGCTGACCAGGTTAATAGTAGTCTAAAAAAGTCAATTAAAACTATAGTAATGTCAAAGCATTATGCTATATACATTTTGTTTATGTTTCTCATATCATCTCTTACATATATTTTATTTTTAGGGTTCTCTCATGATAAGCGATGGTGTAGAGACGTCTGAAGTAGGTATCTCAAATTCCTCAACTCCATCATCAAAAAGAGATTCGACTAGCATGAAAGAAGGAGATGTCCAGTCATCAACATCCAAAAAGCAATGTTCCAAGATGGGTGTACTAGATGATGTCAAGGTTGCTACAAAGGATGATAAGGAAAAACATAAACTTGACTAATTTAATTTTTCGGTTTTACAAACATTGGGTTTTGTTTTTAATTTTTCCTTTCAGAACTATTTCCTTGGTTGTTTTTATTTATTTATTTGCTATTATCTTTTGCTTTTATATTTTTTATCGGTTTTAATATTTCAAAAATATTTTAAAGTATTGGGTTTAACGGAAATGAAACCAAAAATGAAGGCCCAACATTAGCCCAAATTCATAAACGATTAGCTTATACAATGATTACTTCCAATCAGTTCAAATAACATTCAAAGGAAAAAACCAAGTTCCAATAAACTTTGCATAGGAAAAACAAAATTACTCATGATTATCATCACTCTATCCTATGCATAGATTAGTTTTTAGATTGAAAACATAACCCATCACAATTAAAAAAAATCAATAGGAAAATACTTACAAAATATTCATAGGTTTTTACATTCACTTTCATGCAGACCCATATATATATTTATCAGACAGCTCATAGATCATTGAAAGAATCAAACTATACTTTAGCAACCTTACATATGTTTACCAAATAGTCAACATTTATACAGAAGCTAAAGTCTATGATGTGATTGATATGGAAACCAGAAATAATGAATATCTTTTGTATTGATCTCAATTGACTCTAAAATATTAAAACATTGCAAAAAGGCATTATTCTTTTCCTATTAATCAGCGGAACGATACATATCAAAAGTCGCATATATTCACTATATTAAAAACCTTTTTTCGACTTCCATTAACATAACCTCAAAGAAGACAAAACTATTAAACCCTAACTCCATCCTTAAAATTAATCTTTCCAAAACTTAATCATCTCTACCATGAAGATCGATGCAGTAGCTGATTTAACCCCACGAAGTAGTGGTGCCATCATAAGGGTCAAGGTTTTAACTACTTGGTTTTCTCGTGATTTCTTTAGCAAGAGGGTTATGGTACTCGCTGATATAAAGGTAATTCATTTCTTAAAATTGACGTTAAAATTAGTTTATTAGTTAGATATTGGTTGATTAGTTTAGATTAAGAAAAAGGAACAATTTTTGTAGGGTGATAGAATAGAGTTAACAATTTCTCCCGGCTTGAAGAATCCGGAAGTACCAAGACACGTCTATGATGGTGAGTGGTATTTCTTAAGGGAGTTCAAAGTCATCCCGGCTATTCTTAAAGAGAGGAATACAAATTATCCATACCAGATTAAGCTAACCGAGAAGAGTGATATGATGGAGATTAGACCTGATTCATTGAAGAAGTTTTACCGGTTTGAGGATTTCTACCATGTTGCTAAGGACTTGCTTCCATCTAACAACTCTTACGGTTAGTGCTTTTAGCTTTTATTTAGCTCTAGAGTACAAAAAGTAATCTTACAACTATATTATCCATTGAATAGATTGCACTTAGTCATAAGTTTTGGTTTTGTATGGATGTTAGATTTGTTTTTTTTTTGTTTAAATGTGTAATTTAGTAAACAAACTATGTACAAGAGTGTTCGAGAGCAAGTATAGCCATAAACGCTGAATCAAAACAAAGAGATCTAGTGCATAAAACCGGTTTCAAAACAAGAGAGAGTATTAAGCGAACTCAAGGTTTGGCCATGAGCCAACGCTGCATGAGAAGACGGAGGCGAGGCTTGTTGGGGTAGTCGAGAGATGTTATGCGGTTGCGGATTTGCTTATCTATGTACCGGACGAGCTGGAGGACGGATAAGTGAGCCCTGCCATGAATGCGATTGTTGCGTTCCCGCCAGACGGAGTAGATCGCTGTTTGGAAGCAAAGGCGAAGCAAGATGGACCTGTTTGCGTCCCCTGTAAGCTGCGATATTGCTGTGATTGTCTCGTCCCAGCCCGGATTCAGGTGAGTGCGCAGGAGTTTACCCACCAGAGAGGTCCATAGTGTAAAGGAGTACAGACAAGCAAAAAAGAGATGGTCTCTCGTCTCGTCCAATTCTCCGCATAAAACGCAGGCCTGGTGTTGGCCCCAAAGACGCATTCTTGAGCCCGTAGATAGACGGTTTAACATAGCTAACCACGTAATAAAACCGCAGCGGGGAATGGCTTGACTGAACCAAATAATACCACTCCAAGAGACCAATTGATGAGGCTGATGAACCTGCACCCACGTATGTTGAGAAGAGAACCGATCAACAAAATCGTCCATCCCTACCCTCCACAGGAAACGGTCTGGCTCGCGAGAGGGATGTGGCAATGGCGTAGCACAAATTAGCTCCAAAAGGGGGTAGAGATGAGTGAGCCGCGTTCGACGCAAATTCCAACCCCCAATCCCCACCGCATCCTTGACTTTGGCATGTAGAGGGATTCCCAGGATCCTCGGCCCGGCTGGTCCTGTAATGTCCAAAATGCGACCAACCGGAAGCCAATGGTCAAACCACAAAGAGGTGAGTTCGCCATTCCCAACCTCAGCCCGGATAAACAATCGAACCTCATCGCGGAGTTTTAGAAGTTTCCGCCATACCCATGAACCCTTAGTTGTACTTTGGGCAGTCCAGAAGCAACCATGGTTCATGAGATTTTGTCGAGCCCAAGCTACCCATAGAGAGCCTGAGAGGGTGAACAACCGCCATATTAGGTGGTAAGGAAAAACTCGTGAAACATCCTGTAGTCGTCTCAAGCCAAGTCCGCCTTCCTGCTTGGGCGTACAAACCTTAGACCAAGCAACCTTAGCCCCGGTAGGAGTGTGCAGGTTTCCCGACCAAAGAAAAGCACTGCATAATCTCTCAACTTCATCCAGGCAACTTACGGGAAGCTGAAAAACCAAGGACCAAAAGTTGGAAATGCTGGCAATTACCGATGAAATGAGTTGCAATCGATCCGCATAGGAAAGATGTTAACTCATCCAAGAGAGAAAGCGAGAGCGGTTCTTATCTAGAAGCGGGGAATAGTCATGGGCAGTCATTGTCTTAGTAGTCAGCGGGAGCCCCAGATAACGGATAGGGAGAGCTTCGGCTGGGATTCCAAAACCATTTGCGGCCACCACCATGGCTTGCTTGTTCCGACCTCCTGCATAGATGGCCGATTTGGAATTATTAACATGCAACCCCGATATGCGAGAGAACTTAACAAGAACATCCATAATCGCACATAACGATGAGGAAGAACCATCCGTAAAGACCAGGATGTCATCAGCAAAAGCTAAATGGGTTACAGCAACCTCCTCACAACAACGGTGCCTACCAATCCTGCCCGTAGAAACCGCACGGTCGAGGAGTTTAGATAGAACATTTTTGAACCATGACAAAAATATAAGGAGATAGAGAGCAGCCCTGCCTCACACCTCTGTTGCTTGCAAAGAAACCCTCCAGCTCACCATTCACAACCACAGAGAAAGAGGCGGTAGAAATGCAGGCATAAATCCACTTAATGAACAAGTCAGGAAAGCCCAACGCTTGAAAGATGGAGATAATGAAGGACCATTTCACCGTGTCAAAAGCTTTGGAGATATCAAACTTGATGGCACTTCTAGAAGAGATAGTACCCTTGTGATAATCCTTCACTAGTTCTGTAGCGAGAAGAACATTTTCTAGGAGTAAGCGGCCCTGGATAAATGCACTCTGATTTGGTGCTACAAATTCTGGGAGAATCTTCTTTAGACGATTGGCCAAAATCTTAGAAATCACCTTATATAAAATGTTGCAGCACGAAATTGGTCGATAGTCTTTCATTGTTGCTGAATCCGCCTTCGGATTCTTAGGGATAAGACAGAGCAAAGTTGCATTCACGGCCCTCGGCTTTTGGCCAAAGAGAACAAAGGACTGCACATCGACCACACAGTCCTGTCCCACTATACTCCATGCAGATATATAGAACTCCTTAGTGTATCCATCCGGTCCGCAAGCCTTCCCGGAGGGCAGGGAGGACAAAGCATGCCAAATCTCCTCGCGGGTCACTGGGGAGATTAGATCAGAGCACCGAGATTCCGGGCACTGGTAGTCCAACAGGTCCCCAAGATAGGTCGGTGCAACCTCCCCCGTATCCAGGCTATCCCGCTGCAGAAACTCACGAAAATGGTGCGCATTTTCCGCTTTAATCTCGGACGGGTTAGTCAGTATTACTCCTGACTCCAACGTTAACTGACGGATAGCATTGCGGCTAGCATTTGCCTGTGCGACGAGATGAAAAGAGGTAGTGTTCTGATCTCCACAACGCAACCATTGGATCCCGGATTTTTGTTTGAAAAACTGTTCCTCTATCGAAGTAAGGCGCTGCCATCTATCCGTGGCATCAGAGAGGGCTATTATGTTTGCTTGCGTGGGAGAGGAGAGAGCTACTGCTTGCAACGAACAGAACTCCTCGTACGCTTCCTTACACTTCACAGGTAAGTCACCAAACCTCGACCTATTAAGCTCCCGCATATGGAACTTTAGAGCTTTTAACTCCCGGTGAAATAGAGATAGAGCTACCCGAGAATGATAGAGACAAGGCTCCTGCGACCAGACATTTGCGACAGTAGGGAGGAAGAGAGAGTGGCTTGTGAGGAAGTTGAAAAATTTAAACGGCTTACGGTGAGGGGTACTTGCAGCAGAGAGATGGATAAGACACCAAGAATGATCCGAGATACCCCCTGCTTCAAAAGAAGCATGAGAGTGAGGAAAATGTGAGAGCCAATCCGGATTCACTAATGCATGATCAATCTTCTTCCCAATGGGGTTGGCATCCTGGTTGTTAATCCAAGTGAACTTTGGTCCAGCAAAAGACAAGCTTCCCAAGTCGCAAAACGATACCGTGTTCTAAAAATCAAACATCCCTGTCATATTGAAAGCGTAATCTGCAGCTCGAGAGTGATCCGTCAGAGCCAGAACCTCATTAAAATCACCAAGAATAATCCATGGGGTAGGTGATTGAAGAACAGTTGACTTAATATGGCATAAATCCCCCCAAAGGGAACGACGGTCAGTCATGATGTTTGAAGTATAAACAAAACTGCAGAGAAAGGTGACTCCAGTACTAATGACCGAGATGAAGCAAGTAATATGTTGAGCGCTCTGAAGAACAGGGGTGACTGTTACAACATTCGACCAACACATCCAAATGCGACCCAACCTATGATCCCCATAATTCATTATAGACGACCAGCCGGGCAAGATAGAACTAACAATTGAAAGTGCGTTGAGCTCTTGAACATGAGTCTCTAAGAAACACCCAAAGGATGGTCTCACAGCTTGAATCCAATTCTTAACGACATTGTGTTTGCGAGGAAGGTTGAAACCCTGCGTGTTCCAAGCAAAAAAAGACGTCATAACTTCCGTGAGGAAGCTTTTTTAGTTGCCTTTATACGAGTATCCTTGCGCTGAGATATCGGCTTTAATGGACCGCGAGAGCGGGTACGATGACGGCCAATTGTTGGTTTCGGAATGCAGGTGACAGTCGGAGCTATTTCCCCTGATACATCGTAAGCAAGGGTAGTCGTGTCTGGTTCCTCTTCCTCTGATTCAGACTCGAGAACGTCTCCCTCTTCCTTATCATCTTGTTGCTAGAAACCGTGATCGGTGACCGGCTCAATGGAGTCCATAGATGAATCCGCTACATCATCGTCCAATATTTGCAAGACCCGAAAACCGGTTGGCGAGACTGGTTTGGTGGGTAAGCTCTCCAAAACTACACGCGAAGAAGGAGAGGAACTTTTATTTTGTCGTGAGACAGTCGTCCACTGGTCATCTTCAAGTACTCCCACTGTTACACTCTCTGGTTTCGAGACAATAGCGTTCTGGAACGGTGCAGCCTGCTCAAGGTCTTTGATCAGAGTTTGAACCATTTCCTGGACTGTGGCCGATACCGATGGTTGACGTTTCTCAAGAAGCGTAACATTACCCGCGTTATTGCAATTCTTCTCCTTATGTCCCTAGTGAGAACAGAGGCTACACTTTGGCGGGAGGCATGGATAGGTAATAGTTACAAGCACTTCCTCCCCATTAACACCCGTGAAGCTGATCTTTTCTGTTAACGTGTTCTGCAAATTGACCTCAACCAATATCCTTGCCACATCCAGCCGAGTACAACGTTCTGTACTTGGGTGCAGTTTCACAAACTTACCCACAGTACTAGACAGAAATTCCAACCCTTTCCTTGAGAACAGAACTCCAGGCACATCCGGAGGTCGACCCACATTGGCATGGCAGAAAGGTTTGGTGGAGACTGCGAAGCTACAGGATTCAATTCAGCCACCATGAGAGGAATATCAGCAATATGCCAATACTTACGTGAGATAACACGATCCCGAACTTTCTCATTCTCGATCCGGAACAGGACGGTTGTCTTATTGAGAATTTGGACATCAATCTTGAGAGTTTTGTCCAAAATTGTCCATATATGATTGACTGTGGCATGTATCGTCCCACCACGAAACTCTTCCACAACGGGGAAGCATCAACAACAAGCTCCTCCGGAATAGAGACTCGTGCTACTCCATTGGTAATGATCAGATCCGACGGGGAAACCAGGAACGGGCTTTCTTTGACATCAGACACATACGATCCCTTCTGTGAAGGAGAGGACACGCGGCTAGGAGAGCCGAGAGGCAAAGGACCACCAGCTGGGGGAGGCGGAGTCCCCATACTGGCAGCGGACGGCTTACCGTGAGCGAGAAGGAGCGATGGACGATGAGAGCGGCAGGGTTTCGGGAGCGGCCTAAGGAATTTCTTTTACTTTTTCTTTTTGGATGTTTGATTTCTATAGCTGCATTGTTGATGTTGGTCAAGTGAAAGAAGAGGATTTTACTGACAGTAAAGATGGGACGACTACTAGGATCAATGGTTTAGTTATCAAATTGATCAATGGGAGGTAATCTTTGTAGTAACTTATTTAACGACATGATTACTAATTTATTGATGATGAGAAGCCGTAGTTAACATGTTACATCTTTGCAGGAATGAACAACTTCTATGCCATATTATTGGCGGTGCTGTTCAATACTTCAATAACCAGTGGCAAGAAGGTGGTTTCCATCTTACATACAAAACGGATCATGTGTTTTGTATCTTTCGTTTCTGGCGGGTGTCTAAGTATGAAGGTAAGTTTACTAAATTTGTGAACTTAATTACTAATTATTCTTAAGGTTTCTAACTGACTACAGTTTGTAATAAACGAAAAGGAACATTGTAGGAGTCCCTTGCATTACCAATGATACACATATTGGTAGTGGAGCAACTAGGATTTACCTTAATCCTCAAGAAGGTCTCCAAAGTCATCGTATCATGTAAGTTCACTTATGTGTCTTTTAGTGTTTTTATGTTTATGATAATATTTTGCTAATAATCTAACTTTCAATTCAAAGTTCCGAGTTCGCTGCTCGTCATTATTTTAGAAATCAAGCATGAAGATGAAGCCAAAGAACGAAGAATGAAGATCCAAAGTCGTCCTTCTGTGTTTTTTAATTTTTTTTTTGGTTTGCTAATTGATAAATAGTTGTCAAATATTTTGGAAAACTAGTTTAATTAGATGACTATTTATATAAGCTTTTAATTTTCAGTAATGTACTTCCAATCTATTGCATAAACACATCGTATATAATTTAACAAAATTGTCGTAAATTCTTATAAGAAATGAATATAATTATTAGAATCGATACACATACATTCATGTGTATATTCTAATTGGGCATCCTTTTTATATGTTAACCATCAACACTTAATTACGAGAATCGATACACATACTGTATCGATAAACGTAATTGCCGTTTTCCAAATATGAAATGATTTACCTCTCAACCTTTTAGTTTTGTCTAATTCAATTAACAAAGAATAAAATAAAAATAAAGGATCTTCTTTTATGTACTTCCATTAACACCACTTTCCCGAAACGAAATTGAGCCTAGGGTCAATATAATCTTAAATATCTTTACCTTCAGAAAGTAACTACAGTAGGACCATGCCAAGAGTTTATGTCTCCGATCTAACTCCAAAAAGGAAAGATTGGGGGATAAAAGTCAAGGTTTTGAGTACTTGGATAACTTCTGATGAGATGAAAAAGAGGGTACTTATTCTGGCTGACGAGAAGGTATATATTGTTAAATCTTTTTATCTACAAATACATCTTTTTTAATTTAGTTTTATCGAATTAGGTTCTATTATTTACTGGAATTTTCGATATAGGGGGATAGAATCGAAATGACTATACCTTCTGATCTAAAGAACCCTATGATCATTAGAGACATATGTGATGGAGACTAGTTAGACATATGGGATTTCAGATTAATCACTCATGTGTTGAGACAGAGAAACACCAACCATCGTTATCAAATCAAGACCACAACCAGAACACAAATGTGGTGGGAACTATCACATGAAAATAAATCTTACTTAAGGTTTGAAGATTTCACCCATGTTGTTAAAGAGTTGCTACCGTCAAACAACTCATACGGTATGTAAACCTAACCAATATGTTTTTTTCAGATTCTCCATAGAACATAATGTCATATATAACAGAGCAAAATGATTAGTTTATTTATCCTCTTTTATAGATTTCTATGGCTGTATAGTTCACATCGGTGAACTTAATCATTGAGAATTTGTGTTCAATGTCTATGGACAGACTTCTAATGTCACTGGTTTAGTTTTCAAAATGATAAATGGGAGGTTAGTAAGCAATTTTTAAATTTATACCTAAGAAGTTTATAATGTTTTACTTGAAGAATGTGTAAATCTCTTACACAGATACATCTAAATGCAGGAATGAGTTACTTCTTTGTCATTTAATTGGAGACTTTGCTGAGTATTTTATGAAGTATTGGGAGTTACAAGGATACCATTTCACATATAAAGTAGATCCTTTGTTCTGTGTTTTGCGGTTCTGGAGAGTTTCTAAATACCGAGGTAAGTAACTTTTACTTTAACTTGAAGGTTACAGCTCCAATAAATAGGTAGGGTTTTTTAGAAATAGGGTAGATTTGGATACATATATGTATTATTATACATTATAAATCTTAATTATGCGGGAATGGAACAATGTAGGTATTCCATGCATTATAAATGATACGCCTAATGGAATTGGAGCTACTAGGATATATTCTGTCACAAACAATGGTTCACTCAGAAACCATAAGTCAATATGAGTGTTTACTTTTAAATAGATAAGTAATTTGATATTTTTAAAAAAGTTTTGACTTTATATGTTAACCATTGTATCTCAGATCCGAGTTCGCTGCAATGTATTATTTCAGAAACAACCAGGACGAATAAGCAATGTCAACAAGTTCTTCAAAAATTGTAGCCCCAAAGCTATATAAATATGTCTACACTATTTAGCAAATGAATTTATGTATGTATTGTATATAATCTACTTATGTCTACTATATGTAACTAAGTTTTTGTTTAGCTTTTATAAAACCCATCTGTAAATTTTAAATTTAAAATGTATACCTCGTTTCTTTATATATTCGTAACGCTTAGATGAATTTTTTAACACTTGCATACAATCCGTTCTACAGTATTGCTGGAGAATTTGATTCCAACTTACCGACCGTTTTCTGTCTCAAAGACATTTTTAATGTAAGTTGGGCCGAGGTATTAGTAGGAAACTTCAGGCATACATAATATTCAAAATACATTCCATATACACATAAATAAACTTCACCGAATCGCCCGTGCCGTGGCACGGGTTACTACCTAGTAAATAATTTATGTCAAATATAGAATTTTAAAAATTATAAAATCAGTTGTGTTAAGGAATCAAATATGATAAAAGAATCATGAATCAATCTTTTTCTCATATTTAATTGGCTGTAAACACCTATATCTTCATATTTCTTTTCATATTGATCGTTTCATACTCTTCATACACCTTCTCGTCAATTTCATTTTCGTTCTTTCATGGTTATTATCATCGTTACATTCACCGTCCGCTTCTTCGCCATACTATTCTTCTTCCTCTTCTTTTCCTCATCATCTTCTTAACTTTTTTCCGCATCCTCTCCATCTTCTTCTATGTATAACATTCATTATTATGTGGTTAAAACAAAGAAAGAAATATAAAACCTTAACCAAAAACTAGCTTCATAAGCCTATGAATTAACTACCCAAAAAATCGTTTATTTGACCTTCTGATCTCAAAATTCAATTCCTTGCTACCAGAACTTTGTTCCAAGTTATCATAATTACTCCTACCAAATTTCAGATGATTTTCAATGACAGTACGTTTATTTGTTACATGCATGGAAATTTGTTTGATATGAAACTTTAATAACGAAAGGTATAAAAAATCAGAAATTTTCTGGAAACAGGCCGAAGAAACCAGAGACCTTACCATCACATGTAGATAAATAACTTTCATAAAGCTGTTTAAATCTATATTCCACCATTCAACCTCAAGACATTAATACCAGAAACCTCATCAAGTTCAAAGCCAAACATTTGGTATTGAGATATGATTGTCAAAGACTCAAAATCGCCATTATCAGCACCCTGCTAAGAGAAAAAAGTTACTTTAAGTTAATTTAGAAAGTAGTACTATTTTTAATGTAATCACTTAGATTTTGCTGACTAAAATAGTGAACATATATAAGTCTGTGAATGCCCGTACATACTATGTCAAGTATTGTATTCAGTAGTTGATTAACATCGTTGTTGAAAAATCCCATTGGAAACGTGGAGGAGAGACAAAATAAATCTGCATAAGTAGTTTATATTATTGTATGTGATAATATGTTACATAACAACATTAAACTTTCATAGGTAGATAACATATTCAGTAATGGGAATTATAGGATTGAGACTACAAACCTCTAACTTTTCTTGGGTTCACAGCAGTAGCAACATTTATTTGTTAGAACCAAAAAAATACAAAAACTAAACCCTACTGAAATAAACAAATTAACGGATAAACACACCAAACCAAAATTCTTAATACTTTATCGATTTTTCTTTCTGTCGGGTTCCTTTGTCTTCTCGTTCGACATGTAGTTTTAGTCTCATTCATAGTAGGAACACCAATGGTTTTAGATTAAAGATCACATGATCTATAAACCCAAAACATAAACAAAATAAGCAAAATCAACAAACACAATATATAGATTCATCGTAAAATAATAAAAGCTCACAGAATTTTAAAACCAAAAACAGAGAAAAAAAAAATCATAACGCATAATAAGAAATTTAATTATAGAAGAACCAAAACAATATGGAAACCATAATAACAACATGCACTACCTAACCAACCTAATTATTCGATATCTAATGTTGTAGCACAAGCTCTATATTTATATCTAAAAATATAGGGCAAACCGCCATAGTAATTTCTAAAAATTTAACATTATCACTAGAAATTGAACATTTTGAAAATCAAAATGTTCTCGGATCAATTATTCACTATGTATTTTAGTATTTATTTTCCATTTTTTCGAACTTTAAAATCAGAGTTTTCTAATGTTGTATCCTAAGCTTCTATATTTATAGCTAAAAATATAGGACAAAGTGCAAAACGCCATAATAATTTTTAGAAATATAAAAACAACTTAAATATTAAATGTTTTCTTTATTTTCGTTTATAAATTAAATATTTTTATAATTATAATTTTTTGTTTTGATTAGTTTTATAAAATTTATTTATTCTGGAAAAAAAGAACAATTATTTTTAATTTATGTCTATATATTGTATTTTTTCTTTTTTTACAAATATATTAATATAAAAAACAAATATAATTTCGAAAATGTTACATAATGATTTGTCTAACCGCGATTTGCCGTCTAAAAGTCTATGTGGACGCTCTCAAAAGCTTATAGACTCTCAACTCTTATATAGAATAGATTATTATTTTCTTTTTTTACAAAAAAATCGTACTATAGATTATCTTAATTTCAAAATTGTTAATATTGAGATGTCTAATATCGGTTGGTCGTTTTAAATCCTATGTGGACGAATTAAGGAGCTTATAGCCTCAATTTTTATATAGTATAGACTAGGTTTTGAATCTACGCTACACGTGGGTATATTCGATATAATATTTTGAAAACTATTTATGATTGACGATTAATGAATTAACTACTCAAAAAACATCGTCCATCTAAAATTTTTTAAATTCGAAATTATCTGCTTTTCTACCATAACTTAGTTTTACGTTTCAAAAATACTCATACCCAATTTCATTAAAAAACAAACAAAGTAACTAACCAAGATATCAATAAATAATAAACAAACAAATAAAAATATCGGATTGTGGTTTTTACCTTAGCATCATCAGCCTAACATCATCTCCAATTACTATATTTTAAGAATTTCCCGATCAGAGATCCCAATATAGACAATACTCCTATTACATAAACCAAAAAAGAAAGGGGAAAAATGTTATAAAAATCCCAAACTTTCAAATTTGGGACGATTTAATCCCGAACTTTAAAGAAGTCATTTTAATCACAAATTTTTGTTGACTTTTCCGTAAAATAGCTAAATTTTGTTGACTTAGCCAATTTAAACACGACGTTTAGTTTCTCTTAAAATTGCAAAGACAGAGTTAACTATCCGTGAGTTGCTTCCGTTTAAAACCACAAAACGACGTCATTTAACAAACTGAATAAACTAAATCCAAAAATCGATTCATAATTCACCAATTTAACTCCCTAACCCTAGAAAATTTCGCAAATTCTCTTTATTTTTTGTTGAATTGTTGCCATAGCGCGGACCCTCGCGGTCCCAAACTAAATCCCAAAATCGACCCTCGCAGTCGACACCGGTCTCGACACTCCAATCGTAAGACGCAGTTATCCTCGCGAGAGAAAACGTTGGTGTCGAGCGACACCCACCCTTGGTGTCGATTGACACCGACTCTCTGGAGACGCTCCAACTGCGTTTCTCACTGGATCTCTTCTCCAAATCACCATCATGATATAAGCGAGTCTCCAAGGGGTTCCACAGGCATCAATCATCAAATAAACAGCCAAACAAGCAAAGTAATCAATCAAAAAATCATCAAACTCCTAAAACAATGATCAAACATGCTTAGATAAGCTAGGTCATGCACTCACCTCTTTAAACAAGAAAGAACAGCAACGAACAGGGACTTTCAAGGGTGGAAACGATCTCCACAGACACCAAACACCACAGATCAACCTTCCTCTAGCCTTGAACCACCAAGAACAAGCTTTGATCTTTCCAAAAACCCACTCAAAGGAACCAAAAAGGATCAAACTCACTCTCTATTCTCTCTCAAACTCACAAAGCGGCAAAGTGAAGTTTTAAGAGAGAAACATCGCTCCAAATCTTATAAAGTCGACCTAGGTTTTCCTCCAAACCAAGCTTCAATTAAACCGACGACTTAAAACTTAAACCGTCAAACCAAAATTACTAGTGTCGATCGACACCCGACCTCAGTGTCGATCGACACCACCCGGATTTCCGGTCACGGGCGTTACACTTCTCCCCCACTAACTAGGATTCGTCCTCGAATCCTTCAACACGTCCGTCAGTACACCACTGACCTCTCTGAGGCCCTTATCTAATCAATATACTCACGTTCGAGACCCTATTTGCTCATACACACCCACCTCCCCCATCCATAGGTCGCAACCCATGAATCATACCGGCTCGTCCTCAGGCTTCAACCTTAGACTACGGTATCCAGGAAGTCTCACCACTCCCCCGTTGCTCTCAGGTCGCAACCCTCAAGTCATACCGGCTCACTATTAGGCCACCCGCCTTCTAGCTACGGTATCCGGGAAGTCTCACGCTCGCTCTCGGGTCGTCACCCTCAGGCGTGCACTCTCGTCATCCGAGACCATCACATCATATCCGAGCAAAGAAGTCTAAACCCCCCCGAGCATATCTCTCGATCAGATATACTTCCCGTGGTCCACTTATAGCATCACAATGCTATACTAACCACCACCCCGAGACTTTCCAAAAATAGAACCGTCAAACCCGACACTTTCTATTTTTAGAAACTCGCACATATTTCTTTAACACATGACACCACAAGTCAATCCAAGAAATACTCATCTTATTAATCTCAAATGTCATAATCATTACACCAAAAATGAAAAATACAAAAGAGATACAACTGAAACAACTCAAAAACAACAGAAGCCAACGGTCTACTCCTTGACCTGTTTATCAAACCACTTACGGAACTTTGCCTTCATCCTGACCATTGGCTCCCAAGTCTCCTCCAAGACTCCATCACAGTCCCACTGGACTCTCATCAAAGGAATCTTCTTCCGTCGAAGTTCCTTTACTCGCCTCTCGAGAACCCTCACTGGTCTCGCCTCTAAGGTCATGCTAGGCTGAAGATCCGCCGGAATCGTAGCCAACACCTCATCATCCTTGTGAAAACATTTCCTCAGCATTGACACGTGGAATAACTTATGAAATGCATGCATCACCTCAGGTAACTCCAACCGATAAGCCACTGGTCCAACCCGCTCTACTATCCTGAAAGGACCCATAAATCTCGGACTCAGCTTAGTCTCGGTAAGGGACCTGTTAGGACCACGCAACATCGCCTTCTTGAGTACACCATATCTCCAACCTCAAACTCCAACTCCTTGTGCCTCTTATCAGCATAACACGTCTGCCGATCCTGCGCATCTCTCATGTTCAGCTTCAGAACCCAAATCTTCTCTGAAGTCTCCTGAACAAAATCCACACCATAAATGCTCCTCTCCCCCACTTGGGTCTATCATAGAGGTGGTCCGCTCAGACTGCCCGTCTGTCTGAGGATGGTAAGCCGTGCTCAAATGCACCTCAGTACCCATCTCTTTTTGGAAAGCCTTCCAGAACGCCGAAGTGAACTTTGAATCCCGGTCTGACACAATACTGGCCGGTACTCTATGAAGTCTCACAATCTCCTGTACATACTTCTTAGCTAACACTGCCGCTCCATCAGTTTTCTTGATAGCCAAAAAATGTGCAGACTTAGCCAAACAGTCCACAATGACCCAAATGGCATCCTTGAACCGAGACACTGGCAAACCTACCACGAAATCCATCATGATCATGTCCTATTTCCACTTTGGAATAGGGAGACTCCGCAATAAACCACTCGGCACCTGATGTTCAGCCTTCACTAGTTGACAAACATCGCACTCAGAGACCCACTTCGCCGTGTCCCTCTTCATCCCGACCCAATGATAGTACCTCTTCAGATCTCTGTACATCTTGGTCGCTCCCGGATGAATAGAGAACCTGCTCGCATAAGCCTCACTCAAGATCTCTCGTCTCAACGCCTCATCCTTGGGCACACAAACCCGCCCATGCAAAAGGATAGTACCATTGGCTGCAACCTGATACTCCGACTCAGTATCCTTAGAAGCATTAACGTGCCCCGCATCCTTCTCCTGAGCCGCTCGAACTTTGGTAAGAAGATCTACTCGGTTAGCTGTTTCTAACCCTAGTGGCTCTTGGGAAATAGCACACAACCGCAAGGTGCTAAGTTCTCCCACCAAGGTCTCCATATCCTGCCCTTGAGCTGAAGCCGCCCGCTTCCTGCTCAGAGCATCTGCAACTAGATTAGCCTTACCGGGATGGTAAGCTATCTCCAGATCAAAGTCTGCAACCAACTCCATCCAGCGCCTCTGCCTCAAGTTCAACTCAGGCTGCGTGATTATATACTTCAGACTCTTATGATCTGTAAACACCTGAACCTTCGCTCCATACAGATAAGATCTTCAAATTTTCAGAGCAAAGACCACCGTTGCCATCTCCAAATCATGCATAGGGTAGTTGCCCTCATGCTTCCGCAACTGCCGCGAAGCATAGGCGATCACCTTACCCTGCTGCATCAACACACAAAACCAACTCCCGAAGCATCCGTGTACACCACATACGTCTCTCCCAGCTCTGGTAAAGCTACAACCAGCGTACTCGTCAATATCTCCTTGAGCTGGGCGAAACCCTGCTCACACTCAGGAGTCCACAAAAAAGGAACATCCTTCCCCGTCAGCTTGGTCATCGGCTGAGCTGTGCTGGCAAAGCCCTTCACAAAGCGTCTGTAGTAACCAGCCAATCCCAGAAAGCTCCGAATTTCTGTGGCATTATGCGGTCTAGGCCAATCCCTGATAGCCTTAATTTTCTCTGGATCCAATGAAACTCCCTGTGCAGACACGATATGACCAAAAAAACCCATCTCTCTCTGCCAGAAACTGCACTTGCTAAGCTTAGCATACAGCTTATGCTCCCGCAGCTTCTCCAACACTGTCCGCAAGTGCCCCTCGTGCTCCTCAGGACTCTAAGAATACACCAGAATATCATCGATGAAGATGATAACAAACTCATCCAGAAACGCCTGGAACACACTGTTCATCAGCCTCATGAACGCCGCTGGTGCATTAGTCAACCTGAAAGGCATCACCACGAACTCATAATGCCCATACCTCGTCTTGAAGACCGTCTTACGGATATCGGCCTCGTCGATAGGAATCTGATTGTACCCCGATGCCAAATCAATCTTAGAGAACCACATAGCCCCCCTCAACTGGTCCAACAACTCGTCAATCCGCGGTAAAGGATATTTGTTCTTCACTGTGACTCGGTTAAGTCCCTAGTAATCGATACACAGCCGAAAACTCCCATCCTTCTTCTTAACGAACAACACCGGTGCTCCCCACGGTGAAACACTAGGACGGATGAAACCCTTATCCAGCAGATCCTTCAATTGCTTCTTCAGCTCAGCCATCTCTGTTTGAGCAGTCCGGTACGGAGCCTTAGAGAATGGCGTTGTCCCGGGCTCTAACTCAATCGTGAAGGGATCAGATCGAGATAGTGGTAACCCCTTCAACGACTGAAACACATCCTCGAACTCCTGGACCACCCGAATCTTATCCACTACATAACAATCGTAGCCAAGTAAGCTTCCCGTCCCTTCCGGATCATCTTATCCGCCTGCATCGCCAAAATTACTAAACTCCCTGAAATCGGTCTCACACCCAGGTAATACATCTTCGGTCCATGCCGCTCGAAATAGACTCTCCGCCGATGACAATCCAGATAAACTCCGTGCCGATCCAGCCAATCCATGCCCAAATTTACATCATACAACTCCACCAGACTAATGTATAGATCTGCCGGCATCGACTCTCCTGCAATCAGTACATCCACACCACTAGCCCGTCCCTGAACCTCTACCAACGCGCCTCCTGCGACTTTAACAGCTCCAAAACGACCATCGGGATCTCCTCGAATGTTACCACCCGCCGCGCACTTCGGGGTAATGAAGCTATTCGTATCTCCAGAATCAAAGATCACGTGGGACAAGAACCCGCCCACCAACAAGGTCCCTACACAAAACATTTTCACTAAGACCGCCCACACCAAAATCACAGGAAAACAACAAAAATTCTAAAACAACAGAAGGAAACAGACTGAGTCTTAGAATTAATCCTGTGATTGGCCGTCTAGTGCTTGGCTCTCTTGTCTCCACGGTCGAGTGCCCCCTCGATCCCTCGATCTGTGCCACCAGCGGTGCTCCCAGCTAAGCCAAAGACTGCCCTCCCAGCTGCAATCCTGGCTGCACCCACTGCTGCACTACTGGCTGCATCACCGATTGCATCGTTGCTACCGCCATCTGCTGCAACTTAGGACACCTCGTCTTGATGTGCTCTGTCTCTCTGCAGTGGTAACAGACACGGGTATCCACCCACGGTTTGCCCTTCTTCAGGCAACTCGCCATCCTATGATCCGTGCTCCCACACTTGAAGCACTTCCGGTCACCCGTACTCTCCTTGGAAGTGTCATCCCACTTCCTTTTCTCTCCCTGAGCAGGTTTGCCACCTCTGCTCGGAACCGATTGCGGCTGGGTCTTCTTCGGCTGCACCGACGGACTAGGAATCATCCCGTGACTCCTCAACTCGTCCTCGATCCCCGCCGTTAGCTCAACCAGCTCCACACGCGATGCATAGGCCCGCACTTTGCACCGCACCCTCATATCAGGGCTGAGACCCTTCATGAACCGACGCACCTGCATCTGCTCAGGATCTCCCGCGCGCCCCCAGTACACCAAGAGTCGGCTGAACTCCGAGTCGTACTCCCGCATCGACCACTCGCCCTGAGTCAACGCCAAGAACTGTGACTCCATCCGGTTCAGTGCCTGCGCCTGAAAATACTTGGCATTAGACTCTGCCAAGAAATCTCCCCATACTGCCAATCCTTGCCCCTCTTGGCCAGCACGCCCCGCCACCACAAATGTGCATCACCGGCCAAGTAGTGGGCCGCTAGGTCCACCCGATACGCCTCCGGGCACCTCATCGACTGGAAATACCGCTCCAATCGCACCTGCCACTCATCCGCTACAGCCGGGTCGGAGTCTCCAAAGAACAAGGACAACCCGAACCGCTGCAGCTGCTCCAACATCCTCAGGTAGTACGGCTGCTCGACCACCGCACCTACCCCCTCAGGCTGTACAACCCCAATAACGGGCTGCACACCAGGCCTAACGGGCTGCACACCAGGCCCGACAGGAGCCTGCACCTCACGCTCCAAGAGCTGCGTCAGAAAATTCGCAAGCCGATCATTCTGACCGTGGACTCCACCTGCTGGAACACCCCCAACCAGATTTCCAACAACACTAGTACCGTTCCCGGACGAACCGGCTCCCACAGCACTCACACTCTCACCACCCACGGGCCCCTCCTGATGCGACTGGAATTTGCTAACAAAATCGGCCGTAGCACTCCGGTCCACACTCGTATCGCTACCGGAGACTACACCACGCCCCCTACCGCGACCACGCCCACGACCACGACCACGACCGACAGCTCCACCTCTAACCATATGCATTACAACAGAAGACTAACAACACCAAAGATAAACACCAAAACACATAATTTATCGTGGAATCTCATTGAAGGCTCGAGAGGATGATATAGGTCTCCATGCTCACACAATTGATAAAACACACAAATCAATCAGCATGCAATCCACATCATCGTTGCTCCTCAATGAAATTCACACATCATATCACAATTTACCAATTAAATCTCGTCCTAGAACCGTAAATGCTCTGATACCAAATTGAAAGAACCCATCCCGTTTTTTTTTTTTTTTTGAAAAGCATGCAGACCGGATTAACCCAACTAATTGTAAACCAACTAAACCAGCCTAATCAATTCAAATCAATTAAATCACAAATAACATAACCATCAAAAGACTTAAACACAATCCATGAAATTAATTCCATTAAACCAACAAGTTCAACCAAACATTATTCCAGAAACATGAGCACCCTAACATGCTTCTAAATTCCGTTCTAACACCCTAACAAATCTAACAATAATCTAAAACACCAGTGAGCGCCTAGATCATCCTCTTCTACTCGCCATGATTCCACAGACCACACTTTGCTTTTACCTGCATTAAAGAAAGATATGCATAAGTATTTCATAAATACTTAGTGAGGCAATCATCCCACCACTGGCTATACACACAAGCACATTCAACCATTATCCAAAGAAAAGAACCAAACAACCAATAAAAGATAGACCAGAATCGCTTCTGACTATCGGTGTCGTTCGACATCCGCCACTGGTGTCGATCGACACTCCAATCGTAAAACGCATTTATCCTCGCGAGAGGAAACGTTGGTGTCGATCGACACCGACTCTCGGCAGACGCTCCAACTGCGTTTCTCACTAGATCTATTCTCCAAATCACCATCATTATATGAGCGAGTCTCCAAGGGGTTCCACATGCATCAATTATCAAATAAACAGCCAAACAAGCAAAGAAATTAATCAAACAATCATCAAACTCCTAAAAAAATGATCAAACATGCTTAGATAAGCCTGGTCATGCACTCACCTCTTTAAACAAGAAAGAACAGCAACGAACAGGGACTTGCAAGGGTGGAAACGATCTCCACAGACACCAAACACCACAGATCAACCTTCCTCTAGCCTTGAACCACCAAGAACAAGCTTTGATCCTTCCTAAAACCCACTCAAAGGCACCAAAAATGATCAAACTCACTCTCTATTCTCTCATAAACTCACAAAGCGACAAAGTGAAGTTTTAAGAGAGAAACGGCGCTCCAAAGCTTATAACCGTTAAACCTAGGTTTCCCCAAACCAAGCCTCAATTAAACTGACGATCTTAAACCGTTAAACCAAAATTACTAGTGTCGATCGACACCCGACCAAAGTGTCGATCGATACCACCCGGATTTCCGGTCACGGGCGTTACAATTCTCCCCCACTAACTAGGATTTGTCCTCGAATCCTTCAACACGTCCGTCAGTACACCACTGACCTCTCTGAGGCCCTTATCTAATCAATATACTCACGTTCGAGACCCTATTTGCTCATACACACCCACCTCCCCCATCCATAGGTCGCAACCCATGAATCATACCGGCTCGTCCTCAGGCCTCAACCTTAGACTACGATATCCAGGAAGTCTCACCACTCCCCCTGCTCTCAGGTCGCAACCCTCAAGTCATACCGGCTCACTATTAGGCTACCCGCCTTCTAGCTAAGGTATCCGGGAAGTCTCACGGTCGCTCTCGGGTCGTCACCCTCAAGCGTGCACTCGAATCGTCATCCGAGGCCATCACATCATATCCAAGCAAATAAGTCTAAACGCCTCCGAGCATATCTCTCGATCAGATATACCTCCTGTGGTCCACTTATAGCATCGCAATGCTATACTAACCACCACCCCGAGACTTTCCAAAAATAGAACCGTCAAACCCGACACTTTCTATTTTTAGAAACTCGCACATATTTCTTTAACACATGAAACCACAAGTCAATCCAAGAAATACTCATCTTATTAATCTCAAATGTCATAATCATTACACCAAAAATGAAAAATACAAAAGAGATACAACCGAAACAACTCAAAAACAACACAAGCCAACGGTCTACTCTTCGACCTGCTTGTCAAACCACTTCCGGAACCTTGCCTTCATCCTGCCCAAAAGCATCTCCAGACACGGGCGTGACAAAAACAAAATCAGAATACGAAACTAATGGAACTAGATACTAATGTAGAGGTCGAGACTTTATAGTTGAATTATTAGGGCTAACTCTCACAATTATCCAACTTAGTTTTACTTTTTAAAAATAGAAAATTTTACTCAAACACAATATTCACAATAAATTTTGAAATATTTTAACATAAAAATTAACAAAAAATTAAGTATTTTCGTTTTCCAAATTAATAAAAGTTCAACTATATATTTCAATTAGTTTTATATCATTTATTTTTGGGGAAATTTCAAAAATACCCCTTTTCATATACCTCTTTTTAAAAATACCTCTTTTCAAACTTTATAAAAAAAAACCACTAAAAATATTGAAATTTATCCAAATATGTGTATAAGCTTATAAATAAATACACAAATTACATTTATATGTGTATAAAACTTTATATACCTTTTATATATCGTAAAAAGAAATCATGAAAACCTTATAAAAATTGTATATCTTCCTAGCATCATCTCCAATTCCTTCATTAAAAATCTTTCCCGATTGAATATCCCAATATAGAAAATATTCCTTACATAAACCATTAAAAAGGTTAGAATTGCAATAAACAATCAAAACACGGCAAAAATAATACAACACTAAAACACAATTATAACATCAAATAGAATTACAAACTCATAAATGGGTGATAAGAAACTCGAATAATGAAAACTATTCGAAAAAATCAAATACAAATAAAATCATATTATCAAAATATGAACTACACCAAAAAAAGATATTTTTTTTAAAAGTAAGAACTACGAAACTAATGAAACCAAATACTAATTTAGAGGTCGAGACTCTATATTTATAGTTGAATTGTTAGGGCTAACCAGCATATTATCCAACTCGATTAACTTTTTAAAATAGAATTTACTCAAACACAATATTCAAAATAAATTATTAGGTAATTTAATAATAAAAAAACTCAGTATTTTCGTTTTTATATTTAACAAAAAATAAAATTTTACATTTTGATTATTTTTATATTATTTATTTATTATGAAAATGAAATATTAAATTTAGAAATATTTCCATATTTTATAATATATCTTTATGACCGTATTTCTTATTATTTTCCTTTTTACTAAAAAGCTTAATAGAGAAATTATCGTAATTTAAAAACTGTTAACTAATGAGATGTCTAATTATTATTGGTTATTTAAAATCCTATGTGGACACCTTCAAAATCTTATAGCCTCAACGTTTATATAGTATAGACTAGGTTTTGCACCCACGCGATATAATTTTGTGAAAACTATTTATGAATGACGATTAATGAATTCACTACTCTTAAAAAAATCGTCCATCTAAAATTTTTAATTCGAAATTATATGCATTTTCTACCATAATTTAGTTTGATGTTTCAAAAATACTCAGACAAAATTTCATAAAAACAACAAACAAAGTAACTAACCAAGATATCAATAAATAATAAAAACAAATAAAGATATCGGATTGTGGTTTTTACCTTAGCATCATCAGCCTAACATCATACTCCAAGTACATAAACCATAAAAAAGAAAAAAGTTAGAATTGCACTAAACAATTAAAACACAGAAAAATAATACAACACTATTAAAAAACACAATATAATCTCAAATGGAATAAAAAAATATAAAAATATAAAAATATAAAAATATAAGCAATTCAAATAATACAAACAATTCCAAAAACGCTAAATACAAAGAAAATCATATTATCAAAAATATGAGCTACACCAACAACAACAAAAACCAGAATACGAAACTAATGGAACCAGATACTAATGTAGAGGTCGAGACTCTATATTTACTGTTTAATTGTTAGGGATAACTGCATAATTATCCAACTTAGTTTTACTTTTTAAAAATAGAAAATTTTACTCAAACACATTATTCACAATAAATTTTGAAATAATTTAACATAAAAATTAACAAAAAATTAAATATTTTCGTTTTTAGAATTAATAAAAGTTCAATTATATATTTTGATTAGTTTTATATCATTTATCTTCTCCAATTTCTCCAATTTCCCTTTCGAATATCCCAATATAGACAATACTCCTTACATAAGCCATTAAAAACTTAGAATTGCACTAAACAATCAATACACGGCAAAAAATAATACAACATTAAAAAACAATTATAACCTCAAATAGAATTACAAACTCATAAATGGGTGATAAGCTACTCGAATAATAGAAACTATTCGGAAAACGCAATAGAAAGAAAATCATATTATCAAAATATGAACTAAACCAAAAATAAAAAAGAATTTAACAAAAAAGTTAGAACTACGAAACTAATGGAACCAAGTACTAATTTAGAGGTATAGACTCTATATTTATAGGTGAATTGTGAGGGCTAACCAGTACAATTATCCAACTCGATTTTTGATAACCCTATATTTTTATACTCTTAAGCATATGTTTTGTGCATTATTTGCATGTCTAGGTCTTTACTTCTTAGGGTTTCTAGTCTCTTTGCATTATATTTCGCATCTAGGATTTTTAGCATAGGTATTTGCATATCATCTGCATTTTAGAGCAAAAACAGGTACATTCGGACACTGCAAAGCATGGACCCGATCGAGTGTGTCCAGCCCGACCAAGCGAGCACGATCGAGCACCCGGACTCACAAGAGGAAGCTGAACACGGAAGAGCCGAGAGAGGACCCGAACGAGCCCAACAAGCACCCGACCGAGCTCTCTTTAAACCGACATTGTAATTTGTCTTTTTGTGTTTTAGGGCTTCCTGCCTTTAGTATAAATAGACCCCTTGGGTCATTAAGCTAAAAATGAGTTTTCATTAGGGTTTTTCTCTGTAGCCACCAAACATTTCCAGAAACTTGTAATCTTTATATCTTTTGATCTATTGAGAACTTGGAGTTGTGTTTTTACAATATCTTGCTCCTTAGATCATTATCTATCTAGTTATGAAAGATTCAAAGATTTCTGGGTTTGTGTTCTTCATGATGAACTCCAGATCTGAGTAGTTTCTCTAGTGTTTAGAGGATGGGTTAGGTGATGAGGAATCTTAGTTTCTAGGGTTGCTTAAGTATAGATTTAGGTAGATTCCTTCTGGATTAGGAGATCTTAATGCTATCTTAGCATTAACCATGTGGGATTAGATCTTAGACATTCCAGCACTCAAAAAGTGTTCAAATGGATTGTCTGATCAACTAATGCCAGAGATCTATTTGCTTACCCAAGAGATTGGTTGTTAAGGAGTAGATTGACATTAATGAGCTTGTTCTTTATGCCTATTTATAGTCTGTTTCATCAATGAAAGTTGAGATTAGGAAGTGCTATAGATCTGATAATCTTTGCCAAGATATTGGACTGATTAGGTTAAGTGGTTCATTGTCTAGGATTAGATCTATCTGAGCATGTTAAGCATCCCAAAGATACTAAGAGGATTCATCACCCCATTAGCCCATCCTTAAGACACTTTGTTTATCTGATTAATTATCTGCTTTTACTTATTGCTTTCAATATTGCTTCTTTTGTTTACTTTTATGCATTAGAGTTCTTTAAACCAAACCTTGAATTACTTGGCTTGGCTTGATTAGATCTGCTATATCTTGATTGCTTTCAATACATCCATTTGGATCGATACCTCTTATGCTACATCGCATTGGGGAATTGAACTCCAAGGGTACAAAAATACATGTTTCAATTTGGCAAGCAATCAAGTAGGCGAAACTTAGGTAGTATCCCTCGATAGAGAGTACTAAGCAGCGACTCATTGCTGAAACCGTGGTGAGGACACTGTGACTGATAGCTCTTGAATCGTTCCCATGCTTCATAAAAGGTTTCGTTGTTACGCTGAGCAAAGCTAGAGATATCATTCCTCAATCTGGCGGTTCTTGCATTGGAGAAAAATTTGGATAGGAATGCTTTTTTACACTCCTCCCAGGTCGTGATTGAACCGGCTGGCAAAGACTTCTCCCATTGATGAGCCTTGTCGCCTAAGGAGAAAGGGAACAATCGCAGCTTGAACCCATCTTCGCTCACCCCGTTGATTTTTGTTAAGCCACACATTCGATCGAACTCATCGAGGTGATCGAGTGGATCCTCCATTGATAATCTATGGAATTTATTTCCTTGTATCATTGAGATGAGACTGCTTTTAATTTCGAAGTTATTGTTCTGGACTGCTGGCGGGACTATTCCTTGTCTAGTTGTGTGGTTTCGTGGGGCATCACCGGATCTGATTAGGGTTGGGGCGCATGGTGGAGGCTCCATTTCCACTTGATGAGGGTTGTTGTCTTATGCTTGAACGCGTTGCTTTCTGAGTTGTCTTGGCAAGCGGTCAATGTTGTTGAGGTAATTGAGTAGGTGCTGGTTGCCTTTGATCTGGTGTGCATGCAAGGTTACTCGATCAGAAACACGTGGCAGACTCGATCGGATCTGTAGTTGGCCCGGTCGAGTGCAGAGTGTAGCTCGGTCGAGTGCAGAGTGTAGCTCGGTCGAGTGCAGAGTGTAGCTCAGTCGAGTGCAGAGTGTAGCTCGGTCGAGTGTACCTGAGATGCAAGACAAACAAGTAGCAACGGTAGAAATCAATAATCGAATATAAAAGAAAGTAAAAGAACTTGATCTAGATAGAACTGAGATCCTAAATGGAAAGAATAACATCCAAATGGCAGCGGCGCCAAATTGAAACAAACTGAAACAGGTATTTTTGTACCCTTGCAGTTCAATTCCCCAATGCGATGTAGCATAAGAGGTATCGATCCAGATGGATGTATTGTAAACAATCAAGATATAGCAGATCTAATCAAGTCAAGCCAAGTAATTTAAGGTTTGGTTTAAAGAACTCTAATGCATAAAAGTAAACTAAAGAAGCAATAATGAAAGCAATAAGTAAAAGCAGATAATCAATCAGATAGACAAAGGGTCTTAAGGATGGGCTAATGGGGTGATGAATCCTCTTAGTATCTTTGGGATGCTCAACATGCTCAGATAGATCTAATCCTAGACAATGAACCACTTTACCTAATCAGTCCAGTCTCTTGGCAAAGATTATCAGATCTATAGCACTTCATAATCTCAACGTTCATTGATGAAACATACTATAAATAGGCATAAAGAACAAGCTCATTAAAAATTGAAACAGGTATTTTTGTACCATTGGAGTTCAATTCCCCAATGCGATGTAGCATAAGAGGTATCGATCCAGATGGATGTATTGTAAACAATCAAGATATAGCAGATCTAATCAAGTCAAGCCAAGTAATTCAAGGTTTGGTTTAAAGAACTCTAATGCATAAAAGTAAACTAAAGAAGCAATATTGAAAGCGATAAGTAAAAGCAGATAATCAATCAGATAAACAAAGGGTCTTAAGGATGGGCTAATGGGGTGATGAATCCTCTTAGTATCTTTGGGATGCTTAACATGCTCAGATAGATCTATTCCTAAACAATGAACCACTTAACCTAATCAGTCCAATCTCTTGGCAAAGATTATCAGATCTATAGCACTTCCTAATCTCAACTTTCATTGATGAAACATACTATAAATAGGCATGAAGAACAAGCTCATTAATGTCAATCTACTCCTTAACAACCAATATCTTGGGTAAGTAAATAGATCTCTGGCATTCCTTGATCAGACATTCCAAATACTCAATAGATCAAAAGATATAAAGATTGCAAGTTTCTAGGAATGTTTGGTGGCTACAGAGAAAAACCCTAATGAAAACTCGTTTTTGGCTTAATGACCTAAGAGGTCTATTTATAATAAAGGCATGAAGCCGTAAAACAGAGAAAGACAAATTACAAAGTCGGTTTGAGGTGAGCTTGGTCGGGTGCATGTTGGGCTCGTTCGGGTCCATCCAAGACTCGGTCGGGTCCATTGCTTAGTTAAAAAATCTGGTAATTCACTCCATCTGATCGGGTCAGATAGTGGCTTGGTCGGGTCAGCTTCAATCTTCAATCTGGATGTATATACCTTCAGTAAAACAGTGATAACTCAATTTCCAACAAGTTTGATGAAGAACGTGGAAGCTAGAACCCAACTCAAGATCTTCATTCGAGTCTATCTTTGAGGGACGTATAATGCATCCGATCGGATGATTGTTGACGCGGTCGAGTTGGTTGGTCGAGTGCCTCCTTTTTCATTCTTTATACTTCCAATTCTCTTGTTTAGTCCCAAAAATGAAAAGAACACCTTCCTTCTCTTTTAGAGCTCCAAAACACCTAATAATGCTCGAAATTCACAAAATATGCAATACTAATGCAAAAACAACCTAAGAGTGGAAAATGAAAGAAAAGAGACTCTAATGCATATGAAACAAGACTCAAACTATGAAAAAACATGCAATAAAAGTATGCCTAAATTGGGTAAAATATGGGGTTATCAACTGATTTAACTTTTTAAAATAGAAATTTACTCAAACACAATATTCACAATAAATCTCAGTATTTTCGTTTTAAAATTTAACAAAAATTAAAATTTTGCATTTTGATTATTTTTATATAATTTATTTATTATGAAAATGAAATATTAAATTTAGAAATATCTCCATATTTTATAATATATCTTTTATGTCCATAATCTTATTATTTTCCTTTTTACATTAAAAACTTAATAAAGAAATTATTGTAATTTGAAAAATGTTAAATATTGAGATGTCTAATCCCTATTGGTCGTTTAAAATCCTATGTGGAAGCTTTCAAAAGCTTATAGCCTCAACTTTTATAAAGTATAGACTAGGTTGTGAACCCACGCGTAGCGTGGGTTTATTTGATATAATTTGGTAACATTATATTTAATTGATGATAGTTATAAAATTTTCATACAGAAAGTTAGATTACTATTAAGGCATAAAATTCATTTCAAATACACATTTAAGAAAATTATAAAATCAATTTTGTAAAGGAATCAAATAAGATCAAAATAATCATGGATCTATCTTGTTTTTTTCATATTTAATTGGGCACAAACACCTATGTCTTTTTATTTTTCCTCACATTCATCGTTTTCATATTTTTCATATATATACGGGCGAAAATAGTTTTTGTCCACATAAATCACTTAGACTATGTATCTATCAAGTCGTTGGTGAGAAAGAGAGGATGTTGGGGTGAGAACTACAGTTGATCACCAATATTGAGGGTTTTGTGCATATCCTTGTACTTTTAGGTTTTCTTTCTTAGGCGTTTTTCGGGCTACTAATGGTTTACTTAAACAAAACTAAATCATGTTGTTTCCTTTTATATAAGATTTAAAACTGTCACCAGTGTTTATCCTCAACACCTCACATGCATAATGGTGCTCTTGGTTGTCTTTGATCTTTGCAAAATCTTTCATTGTCTCATTAGTTTTAGACCTAGAAGGAACGACAAACATGGGCACCATAAAAGTTAATCATAGCTTCATAACTTTATCTGACAGTTCCGCAGCACATATTTCTTCACAGTTATACTTAAAAAGTTGATATATGTCAGCATGGACTTATATATGAACTCTACATCTAGGGTGGAAGAGGGCCTAGTTTCAACATCAATGGCACGAAGCATGTCCTTTTTTATGCTTTCTTTCACTGACATCTTTCATTTCTGCCACTAACTTGTATTTGGGCCATAACAACCATCTATGCAATGGATGACGACTATGAGCAAGAGGAAGAAGAAGATGAAGGTCTTTATGATATAATGGATACGAAAAAGGATGAATATGTGAGTGATGGATACAGCGATGGTGATAATAGTGAAGAAGAAGAACATTAAAGCGATGACTCAGAGACTGAAACTGATGGATATTGAAACATGTATTTTTGTACCCTTGGAATTCAATTCCCCAATGCGATGTAGCATAAGAGGTATCGATCCAGATGGATGTATTGTAAACAATCAAGATATAGCAGATCTAATCAAGTCAAGCCAAGTAATTCAAGGTTTGGTTTAAAGAACTATAATGTTTAAAAGTAAACTAAAAAAGCAATATTGAAAGCAATAAGTAAAAGCAGGTAATCAATCAGATAGACAAAGGGTCTTAAGGATGGGCTAATGGGGTGATGAATCCACTTAGTAACTTTGGGATGCTTAACATGCTCAGATAAATCTAATCCTAGACAATGAACCACTTAACCTAATCAGTCCAATCTCTTGGCAAAGATTATCAGATCTATAGCACTTCCTAATCTCAACTTTCATTGATGAAACATATTATAAATAGGCATAAAGAACAAGCTCATTAATGTCAATCTACTCCTTAACAACCAATCTCTTGGGTAAGCAAATAGATCTCTGGCATTAGTTGATCAGACATTCCATTTGAACACTTTTTGAGTGCTGGAATGTCTAAGATCTAATCCCACATGGTTAATGCTAAGATAGCATTAAGATCTCCTAATCCAGAAGGTATCTACCTAAATCTATACTTAAGCAACCCTAGAAACTAAGATTCCTCATCACCTAACCCATCCTCTAAACCCTAGAAAAACTACTCAGATATGGAGTTCATCATGAAGAACACAAACCCAAAAATCTTTGAATCTTTCATAACTAGATAGATAATGATCTAAGGAGCAAGATATTGTAAGAAACAACTCCAAATTCTCAATAGATCAAAAGATATAAAGATTACAAGTTTCTGGAAATGTTTGGTGGCTACAGAGAAAAACCCTAATGAAAACTCATTTTTAGCAACCCAAAGGGTCTATTTATACTAAGGGCAGGAAGCCCTAAAACACAAAAAGACAAATTACAAAGTCGGTTTAAGGTGAGCTCGGTCGGGTGCTTGTTGGGCTCGTTCGGGTCCTCTCTCGGCTCGTCCGTGTTCAGGTTCCTCTTGTAAGTCCGGGTGCTCGATCGTGCTCGCTTGGTCGGGCTGGACACACTCGATCAGGTCCATGCTTTGCAGTGTCCGAGTGTACCTGTTTTTGCTCTAAAATGCAGATGATATGCAAATCCCTATGCTAAAGATCCTAGATGCAAAATATAATGCAAAGAGACTAGAAACCCTAAGAAGTAGAGACCTAGACATGCAAATAATGCACAAAACATATGCTTAACAGTATAAAATATAGGGTTATCAACTCCCCCAAACTTATTCTTTGCTTGGCCTCAAGCAAATTCAAAGTAGGGAGAGAGGTTTGAAGGTGGGGACTCAGAACCAAAACTTGCTGCAAAAGAGTTTAAAATCAATGTCCTAGTTCGTAATTCTAGAATGCAATTCAAAAGCTGTACTCTGAAGACATTAGCCATTCCTATTTCAACACAAGATGTCATAAGTCTTATAACCTAGACAAGCAATCAAGTCAGCCATCCTTTTTAACATTCATTAAGTAGCAACAATGAATCTGGATGTGAATTTGAATTTAAACTCATTTGGCTAGGCAAGTAAAAGGTTCAAGAGATAAAGAGAGTCTCTTTTGTAAGTGCAACAAGGATGCGTGGACTTGCTGGAACAAGCTGGTAGCTGTTTCAGAATGAAAGCGTAATAAGTAAGGAGCAAAAGCTGACGTGGACAATATGCTAACAGACCTGATGACGTGGAGGCCTAAGGAAAGAACAGTCTGTCTTAAGAAAGAAGATATTCGTTTGAAAATTTGGTGGTATCCAAGATAGAAACACTAACCTAGGAGATCGAGCAACCTTATGAATATAAAAGGGGTTGTTGTGATGCTTGCTAGGATTAGCCGTTTAAGGGAAGAAAAAGTGTTGTGAAGCTTTTTTTTTAAGAGAGTAGTGTTTACTCTATATCGGAAAACAAGAAGGATAAGTGATGGAGCGGAAGCTTCTAGGGATAGGACTAGAGATCCGTTGATTCTCAGAATACCCGGAAATCTAGGGTTTGAGAGTCCTCCTCTCAGGGCTTTCGCAAAAGCTCTTGGATTTGTGAATACTCTTCACAGTGGTTATAATAACCTCTTTAAAACTTTCGATTAATCAATATATCAAAATAACTGAATACAATAGGAGGCTTAAGAAGCCTATTTATAATAAAGCATAAAACCCTAAAACTAAGAATATTCTAGAATAATTATAATAAATAAATTAAGAGATAATAATAAGAGATATTTGGAATATCTCGCTGCATCAGGTCTCGCCGGCCAAGAAAAGATTCGTCCTCGAATCTTGTATCTGCGCTGCATCAGCTCCCGCCGGCCAAGAAAGATTCTCCCTCGAATCTTCAGCAGATTTTTTAGCAAAAGTGATCTTTGTAGATCCATCTTTATCTCTGTCGGTTGATTTAGCTCGATTTTTGCACAATCCCGGTTTGATCCGAAATTTGCACGAACTGTAACTGACCCAAAATTTGCACGAACCGGATCTGACCCGAAAATTGCACGAACCGGATCTGACCAAAATTTCGCACAAATCACCTCCTCGACGGATGTACAGGTCGGAACTTGCATGAAACTTACACAAATCGGTGGTTTCATGATTTCTGCAGAAAACCCGAATTTTGCACGGATCTGATTTCGCCCGAACTTTGCACAAATAAGATCTTCTTCATAAACATCATAGATCGGATCACCAACAATTTCTCTGTAGATCTGGTGGTTCTCCTCTCTCTCGATAAAAGGACTTTCGTCCAAGATAGGGTAGATGCAATCACTTGCCATGTGATAACCAGAATCGTTCATTGATTAAGAAATCAAAGAGACGCAGCTCTGATACCAAATGATGGAGCGGAAGCTTCTAGGGATAGGAATAGAGATCCGTTGATTCTCAGAATACCCGGAAATCTAGGGTTTGAGAGTCCTCCTCTCAGGGCTTTCGCAAAAGCTCTTGGATTTGTGAATACTCTTCACAGTGGTTATAATAACCTCTTTAAATCTTTCGATTAATCAATATATCAAAATAACTGAATACAATAAGAGGCTTAAAAACGTATTTATAATAAAATATAAAACCCTAAAACTAAGAATATTCTAAAATAATTATAATAAATAAACTAAGAGATAATAATAAGAGATATTTGGAATATCTCGCTGCATCAGGTCTCCCCGGCCAAGAAAAGATTCGTCCTCGAATCTTGTATCTGCGCTGCATCAGCTAATGATGGAGCGGAAACTTCTAGGGATAGGACTAGAGATCCGTTGATTCTCAGAATACCCGGAAATCTAGGGTTTGAGAGTCCTCCTCTCAGGGCTTTCGCAAAAGCTCTTGGATTTGTGGATACTCTTCACAATGGTTATAATAACCTCTTTAAATCTTTCGATTAATCAATATATCAAAATAACTGAATACAATAGGAGGCTTAAGAAGCCTATTTATAATAAAGCATAAAACCCTAAAACTAAGAATATTCTAGAATAATTATAATAAATAAATTAAGAGATAATAATAAGAGATATTTGGAATATCTCGCTGCATCAATAAGAAAGAGTGTTGTTCTTTAGATCCGTTCTTGTTTAAGGTTAGAAATCTCAGGTGACAAGCTGAATCGGTTCAGGCTGTGTGTAAAACCAATTAAGAGAGTTGTAAACTTCTTAATCAGATTTCTAATAAAGAGTATAACTCAGTGGTTCTGAGTTTTGGTATCAGAGCGGGCATCTGTACCAAGTTGTATCTTTACAACAGGTGAGGTTCCTGCGGAAGGGATGGCCTCGACCAAAGAGTATATTGCTGTGGGACGATCAATCATGATTGAGAGGACTAACTACGGTCACTGGAAGGTGAAGATGCGAGCCCTCATTCGAGGTCTTTGTAAAGAAGCTTGGATCGCTACAAACTTGGGATGGTCTCCACCGATCATGAAAACTAAATATGGGGAGGATATCCTAAAGCCTGAGGATAGGTGGACTGATTCAGAAGAAGCAAAACCTACAGCAAACGCAAAAGGGTTATCTCTGATATTTAACTCAGTAAGTGAAAATCAGTTCAAGCGAAGTCAAAACTGTGAATCAGCTAAAGAAGCGTGGGATAAGCTGGCTAAAGCTTATGAAGGGACAAGCAGTGTCAAACGATCAAGGATTGATATGATGGCGTCGAAGTTTGAAAATCTCACTATGGATGAATCTGAGACAATTGAAGAGTTTAGTGGGAAGCTAAGTGCAATTGCAAGTGAAGCACAAAACCTTGGCAAAACATACAAAGACAAAAAACTTGTCAAGAAATTGCTTCGTTGCTTACCATCGAGGTTCGAGAGTAAGAGGACTGCAATGGGCACATCGTTAGACACTGACAATATTGAGTTTGAAGAAGTAGTAGGCATGCTGCAAGCTTATGAATTAGAGATCACTGCTGGGAAAAACAATACGTCTAAAGGAATGCCTTTCATGGCATCTAGTGAGAAACAAGAACTTCAAGATCTTAAGGAGGAGATGAGCTTGATGGCCAAGAATTTCACAAGAGCTTTAAGAAGAGTTGAGAGAAGAGATTTTGTGAATAATCAACTGAACGAACGTGATAGAGACAGAGAAAGGAATGTGAAGAAAAATGAAATCCAATGTCATGAATGTCAAGGATTTGGACATATCAAGTCTGAGTGTCCATCGCTGAAGAGAAAGGAACTGAAATGCACTGAATGCAAGGGAATTGGTCACACAATGTATGACTGCATAGGCTCATCTACCATGAAGGATAAGTCTTACATCCGTTGAAAGTGATAGCAACTCAGAAGATGATTATTCAACGGATGAATATACGGGGTATGTTGCGTTCATGGGAAGGCTAGAGGATGGAGACTCATCTAGTGAAAGTGAATCAACCAGTGAGAAAAGTGAGTTAGAAAGTGAATCAGATGCTGAAAAGGAGTTTGACATCAATTATGAATTCAGAAGTTTGTATGATAGTTGGCTTGCTCTAGGAAAAGAAAAGGTGTCTTGGTTAGAAGAAAAAATCATCCTTCAAGTTCAGAATGATCAGCTAACAAAAGAGCTCACTGCTGAAACAGAGAAGAATCAACAAATCATTCATGAGCTCTCTGTAGAAACTGAGAAAAACAGAAGTCTCAGACAAGATAGAGTGATACACAAAGAAAGATCTACATGATGAATAGTGGAACTAAAGATCTAAATAGCATTCTGGCTATAGGAAGAGTTGGGAAGTCAAATTTCGGAATTGGATATCATGGAGGTGAATCGAGTGAGAAGACATTGTTCGTAAAGGTTCAGCATGTTAAGAACAATTCTTGTCAGACACGTTCAGAAAACAGAGCTAAAGCTGTTCTAACAAGACCTGCAATAGTGAAACTGCAGAATCATCGTCAGAGAACTGTCAGTGGTTTTGAGTGCTATTATTGTGGACGTCATGGTGATATCAAAACGAACTGCTACAGATATATATACAAGGTTAAGAAGCTGCTGCATCAAGGAAAGTTTCATCCACATAAGTTAAGAGAAACACAAGTGTATGTTGCTAAATCTGATATGTACTGTCATGTTGCATATACCTCATCAGAGAATGTGTCAACCAAACCGTGGTACTTCGACAGTGGTGCTTCAAGTCACATGACAGGAAATCAGTCAAATCTCAACAATTATACACCAGTCAAAGAAATAAAAGTCACTTTT